>NW_027069277.1:0-65591 GCF_037157495.1 Lathamus discolor | reverse complement strand
TGCTAAAAACGGGTTAGAAGCGGGTAAAAACGGGTTAGATAGATCCGAAAACGGCTTAAAAGGTGAGAGAAATGGGGGAAAAATGGCTTAGAAAGGGAAGAAAATAGGCTTAAAAGGGGTTGAAAGTGGGCAAAAATGTTTCGAAAGAGTCAAAAATGGCTTTAAAGGGTTAGAGATGAGGAAAAAATGGGTTAGGAATGGACATAACCGGCTTAAAACGGGATAGAAATGGCCAAAAATAGCGTAAGAAAGGTTAGCAATGGACAAAAAGAGGGTTAGAAATGGCCAAAAATGGCTTAAACCGAGTTCCAAGTTCGCAAAGCCAGGCTAGAAATTGCCAAAACTGACTTAAACGGGGTTAGAAATAGCCAAAAAAGGGTTAAAATGGGTTAGAAGAGGGGAAAGAAAGGGTTAGAAATAGCCGAAAATGGCTTAAACCGGGTGAGAAATGGGCAAAAACGGGTTAGAAAGGGAAAAAAGAATGGCTTACAAATGAGTGAAAGCGAGAAAAAATGGTTTAGAAAGAGTGAAAAATGGCTTTAGAAGGTTTAGAGAAGTGCAAAAGTGGTTTGGAAATGGCCAAACCCGGCTTAAAACTGGTTAGAGCTGTGCAAAAATTGGTTAGAAATGGACAAAAAAGGCTTAAAATGGTATAGAAATAGCAAAATCCGGCTAAAAACGGGTTAGAAGCGGGTAAAAACGGGTTAGATAGATCCGAAAACGGCTTAAAAGGTGAGAGAAATGGGAAAAAAATGGCTTAGAAAGGGAAGAAAATAGGCTTAAAAGGGGTTGAAAGTGGGCAAAAATGGTTTCGAAAGAGTCAAAATGGCTTTAAAGGGGTTAGAGATGAGGAAAAAATGGGTTAGGAATGGACATAACCGGCTTAAAACGGGATAGAAATGGCCAAAAATAGCGTAAGAAAGGTTAGCAATGGACAAAAAGAGGGTTAGAAATGGCCAAAAATGGCTTAAACCGAGTTCCAAGTTCGCAAAGCCAGGCCAGATATTGCCAAAACTGACTTAAACGGGGTTAGAAATAGCCAAAAAAGGTTAAAATGGGTTAGAAGAGGGGAAAGAAAGGGTTAGAAATAGCCGGAAATGGCTTAAACCGGGTGAGAAATGGGCAAAAACGGGTTAGAAAGGGAAAAAAGAATGGCTTACAAATGAGTGAAAGCGAGAAAAAATGGTTTAGAAAGAGTGGAAAATGGCTTTAGAAGGTTTAGAGAAGTGCAAAAGTGGTTGGAAATGGCCAAACCCGGCTTAAAACTGGTTAGAGCTGTGCAAAAATTGGTTAGAAATGGACAGAAAAGGCTTAAAATGGTATAGAAATAGCAATAACCGGCTAAAAACGGGTTAGAAGCGGGTAAAAACGGGTTAGATAGATCCGAAAACGGCTTAAAAGGTGAGAGAAATGGGGGAAAAATGGCTTAGAAAGGGAAGAAAATAGGCTTAAAAGGGGTTGAAAGTGGGCAAAAATGGTTTCGAAAGAGTCAAAAATGGCTTTAAAGGGGTTAGAGATGAGGAAAAAATGGGTTAGGAATGGACATAACCGGCTTAAAACGGGATAGAAATGGCCAAAAATAGCGTAAGAAAGGTTAGCAATGGACAAAAAGAGGGTTAGAAATGGCCAAAAATGGCTTAAACCGAGTTCCAAGTTCGCAAAGCCAGGCTAGAAATTGCCAAAACTGACTTAAACGGGTTAGAAATAGCCAAAAAAGGGTTAAAATGGGTTAGAAGAGGGGAAAGAAAGGGTTAGAAATAGCCGGAAATGGCTTAAACCGGGTGAGAAATGGGCAAAAACGGGTTAGAAAGGGAAAAAAGAATGGCTTACAAATGAGTGAAAGCGAGAAAAAATGGTTTAGAAAGAGTGGAAAATGGCTTTAGAAGGTTTAGAGAAGTGCAAAAGTGGTTTGGAAATGGCCAAACCCGGCTTAAAACTGGTTAGAGCTGTGCAAAAATTGGTTAGAAATGGACAGAAAAGGCTTAAAATGGTATAGAAATAGCAATAACCGGCTAAAAACGGGTTAGAAGCGGGTAAAAACGGGTTAGATAGATCCTAAAACGGCTTAAAAGGTGAGAGAAATGGGGGAAAAATGGCTTAGAAAGGGAAGAAAATAGGCTTAAAAGGGTTGAAAGTGGGCAAAAATGGTTTCGAAAGAGTCAAAAATGGCTTTAAAGGGGTTAGAGATGAGGAAAAAATGGGTTAGGAATGGACATAACCGGCTTAAAACGGGATAGAAATGGCCAAAAATAGCGTAAGAAAGGTTAGCAATGGACAAAAAGAGGGTTAGAAATGGCCAAAAATGGCTTAAACCGAGTTCCAAGTTCGCAAAGCCAGGCTAGAAATTGCCAAAACTGACTTAAACGGGGTTAGAAATAGCCAAAAAAGGGTTAAAATGGGTTAGAGGAGGGGAAGGAAAGGGTTAGAAATAGCCGGAAATGGCTTAAACCGGGTGAGAAATGGGCAAAAACGGGTTAGAAAGGGAAAAAAGAATGGCTTAAAAACGAGTGAAAGCGAGAAAAAATGGTTTAGAAAGAGTGGAAAATGGCTTTAGAAGGATTAGAGAAGTGCAAAAGTGGTTTGGAAATGGCCAAACCCGGCTTAAAACTGGTTAGAGCTGTGCAAAAATTGGTTAGAAATGGACAAAAAAGGCTTAAAATGGTATATAAATAGCAAAATCCGGCTAAAAACGGGTTAGAAGCGGGTAAAAACGGGTTAGATAGATCCGAAAACGGCTTAAAAGGTGAGAGAAATGGGAAAAAAATGGCTTAGAAAGGGAAGAAAATAGGCTTAAAAGGGGTTGAAAGTGGGCAAAAATGGTTTCGAAAGAGTCAAAAATGGCTTTAAAGGGGTTAGAGATGAGGAAAAAATGGGTTAGGAATGGACATAACCGGCTTAAAACGGGATAGAAATGGCCAAAAATAGCGTAAGAAAGGTTAGCAATGGACAAAAAGAGGGTTAGAAATGGCCAAAAATGGCTTAAACCGAGTTCCAAGTTCGCAAAGCCAGGCCAGATATTGCCAAAACTGACTTAAACGGGGTTAGAAATAGCCAAAAAAGGGTTAAAATGGGTTAGAAGAGGGGAAAGAAAGGGTTAGAAATAGCCGAAAATGGCTTAAACCGGGTGAGAAATGGGCAAAAACGGGTTAGAAAGGAAAAAAGAATGGCTTACAAATGAGTGAAAGCGAGAAAAAATGGTTTAGAAAGAGTGGAAAATGGCTTTAGAAGGTTTAGAGAAGTGCAAAAGTGGTTTGGAAATGGCCAAACCCGGCTTAAAACTGGTTAGAGCTGTGCAAAAATTGGTTAGAAATGGACAGAAAAGGCTTAAAATGGTATAGAAATAGCAATAACCGGCTAAAAACGGGTTAGAAGCGGGTAAAAACGGGTTAGATAGATCCGAAAACGGCTTAAAAGGTGAGAGAAATGGGGAAAAATGGCTTAGAAAGGGAAGAAAATAGGCTTAAAAGGGGTTGAAAGTGGGCAAAAATGGTTTCGAAAGAGTCAAAAATGGCTTTAAAGGGGTTAGAGATGAGGAAAAAATGGGTTAGGAATGGACATAACCGGCTTAAAACGGGATAGAAATGGCCAAAAATAGCGTAAGAAAGGTTAGCAATGGACAAAAAGAGGGTTAGAAATGGCCAAAAATGGCTTAAACCGAGTTCCAAGTTCGCAAAGCCAGGCTAGAAATTGCCAAAACTGACTTAAACGGGGTTAGAAATAGCCAAAAAAGGGTTAAAATGGGTTAGAAGAGGGGAAAGAAAGGGTTAGAAATAGCCGAAAATGGCTTAAACCGGGTGAGAAATGGGCAAAAACGGGTTAGAAAGGGAAAAAAGAATGGCTTAAAAACGAGTGAAAGCGAGAAAAAATGGTTTAGAAAGAGTGAAAAATGGCTTTAGAAGGTTTAGAGAAGTGCAAAAGTGGTTTGGAAATGGCCAAACCCGGCTTAAAACTGGTTAGAGCTGTGCAAAAATTGGTTAGAAATGGACAAACAAGGCTTAAAATGGTATAGAAATAGCAAAATCCGGCTAAAAACGGGTTAGAAGCGGGTAAAAAACGGGTTAGATAGATCCGAAAACGGCTTAAAAGGTGAGAGAAATGGGAAAAAAATGGCTTAGAAAGGGAAGAAAATAGGCTTAAAAGGGGTTGAAAGTGGGCAAAAATGGTTTCGAAAGAGTCAAAAATGGCTTTAAAGGGGTTAGAGATGAGGAAAAAATGGGTTAGGAATGGACATAACCGGCTTAAAACGGGATAGAAATGGCCAAAAATAGCGTAAGAAAGGTTAGCAATGGACAAAAAGAGGGTTAGAAATGGCCAAAAATGGCTTAAACCGAGTTCCAAGTTCGCAAAGCCAGGCCAGATATTGCCAAAACTGACTTAAACGGGGTTAGAAATAGCCAAAAAAGGGTTAAAATGGGTTAGAAGAGGGGAAAGAAAGGGTTAGAAATAGCCGAAAATGGCTTAAACCGGGTGAGAAATGGGCAAAAACGGGTTAGAAAGGGAAAAAAGAATGGCTTACAAATGAGTGAAAGCGAGAAAAAATGGTTTAGAAAGAGTGGAAAATGGCTTTAGAAGGTTTAGAGAAGTGCAAAAGTGGTTTGGAAATGGCCAAACCCGGCTTAAAACTGGTTAGAGCTGTGCAAAAATTGGTTAGAAATGGACAGAAAAGGCTTAAAATGGTATAGAAATAGCAATAACCGGCTAAAAACGGGTTAGAAGCGGGTAAAAACGGGTTAGATAGATCCGAAAACGGCTTAAAAGGTGAGAGAAATGGGGGAAAAATGGCTTAGAAAGGGAAGAAAATAGGCTTAAAAGGGGTTGAAAGTGGGCAAAAATGGTTTCGAAAGAGTCAAAAATGGCTTTAAAGGGGTTAGAGATGAGGAAAAAATGGGTTAGGAATGGACATAACCGGCTTAAAACGGGATAGAAATGGCCAAAAATAGCGTAAGAAAGGTTAGCAATGGACAAAAAGAGGGTTAGAAATGGCCAAAAATGGCTTAAACCGAGTTCCAAGTTCGCAAAGCCAGGCTAGAAATTGCCAAAACTGACTTAAACGGGGTTAGAAATAGCCAAAAAAGGGTTAAAATGGGTTAGAAGAGGGGAAAGAAAGGGTTAGAAATAGCCGGAAATGGCTTAAACCGGGTGAGAAATGGGCAAAAACGGGTTAGAAAGGGAAAAAAGAATGGCTTACAAATGAGTGAAAGCGAGAAAAAATGGTTTAGAAAGAGTGGAAAATGGCTTTAGAAGGTTTAGAGAAGTGCAAAAGTGGTTTGGAAATGGCCAAACCCGGCTTAAAACTGGTTAGAGCTGTGCAAAAATTGGTTAGAAATGGACAGAAAAGGCTTAAAATGGTATAGAAATAGCAATAACCGGCTAAAAACGGGTTAGAAGCGGGTAAAAACGGGTTAGATAGATCCGAAAACGGCTTAAAAGGTGAGAGAAATGGGGGAAAAATGGCTTAGAAAGGGAAGAAAATAGGCTTAAAAGGGGTTGAAAGTGGGCAAAAATGGTTTCGAAAGAGTCAAAAATGGCTTTAAAGGGGTTAGAGATGAGGAAAAAATGGGTTAGGAATGGACATAACCGGCTTAAAACGGGATAGAAATGGCCAAAAATAGCGTAAGAAAGGTTAGCAATGGACAAAAAGAGGGTTAGAAATGGCCAAAAATGGCTTAAACCGAGTTCCAAGTTCGCAAAGCCAGGCTAGAAATTGCCAAAACTGACTTAAACGGGGTTAGAAATAGCCAAAAAAGGGTTAAAATGGGTTAGAAGAGGGGAAAGAAAGGGTTAGAAATAGCCGAAAATGGCTTAAACCGGGTGAGAAATGGGCAAAAACGGGTTAGAAAGGGAAAAAAGAATGGCTTACAAATGAGTGAAAGCGAGAAAAAATGGTTTAGAAAGAGTGAAAAATGGCTTTAGAAGGTTTAGAGAAGTGCAAAAGTGGTTTGGAAATGGCCAAACCCGGCTTAAAACTGGTTAGAGCTGTGCAAAAATTGGTTAGAAATGGACAAAAAAGGCTTAAAATGGTATAGAAATAGCAAAATCCGGCTAAAAACGGGTTAGAAGCGGGTAAAAACGGGTTAGATAGATCCGAAAACGGCTTAAAAGGTGAGAGAAATGGGAAAAAAATGCTTTAGAAAGGGAAGAAAATAGGCTTAAAAGGGGTTGAAAGTGGGCAAAAATGGTTTCGAAAGAGTCAAAAATGGCTTTAAAGGGGTTAGAGATGAGGAAAAAATGGGTTAGGAATGGACATAACCGGCTTAAAACGGGATAGAAATGGCCAAAAATAGCGTAAGAAAGGTTAGCAATGGACAAAAAGAGGGTTAGAAATGGCCAAAAATGGCTTAAACCGAGTTCCAAGTTCGCAAAGCCAGGCTAGAAATTGCCAAAACTGACTTAAACGGGGTTAGAAATAGCCAAAAAAGGGTTAAAATGGGTTAGAAGAGGGGAAAGAAAGGGTTAGAAATAGCCGAAAATGGCTTAAACCGGGTGAGAAATGGGCAAAAACGGGTTAGAAAGGGAAAAAAGAATGGCTTACAAATGAGTGAAAGCGAGAAAAAATGGTTTAGAAAGAGTGAAAAATGGCTTTAGAAGGTTTAGAGAAGTGCAAAAGTGGTTTGGAAATGGCCAAACCCGGCTTAAAACTGGTTAGAGCTGTGCAAAAATTGGTTAGAAATGGACAAAAAAGGCTTAAAATGGTATAGAAATAGCAAAATCCGGCTAAAAACGGGTTAGAAGCGGGTAAAAACGGGTTAGATAGATCCGAAAACGGCTTAAAAGGTGAGAGAAATGGGAAAAAAATGGCTTAGAAAGGGAAGAAAATAGGCTTAAAAGGGGTTGAAAGTGGGCAAAAATGGTTTCGAAAGAGTCAAAAATGGCTTTAAAGGGGTTAGAGATGAGGAAAAAATGGGTTAGGAATGGACATAACCGGCTTAAAACGGGATAGAAATGGCCAAAAATAGCGTAAGAAAGGTTAGCAATGGACAAAAAGAGGGTTAGAAATGGCCAAAAATGGCTTAAACCGAGTTCCAAGTTCGCAAAGCCAGGCCAGATATTGCCAAAACTGACTTAAACGGGGTTAGAAATAGCCAAAAAAGGGTTAAAATGGGTTAGAAGAGGGGAAAGAAAGGGTTAGAAATAGCCGGAAATGGCTTAAACCGGGTGAGAAATGGGCAAAAACGGGTTAGAAAGGGAAAAAAGAATGGCTTACAAATGAGTGAAAGCGAGAAAAAATGGTTTAGAAAGAGTGGAAAATGGCTTTAGAAGGTTTAGAGAAGTGCAAAAGTGGTTTGGAAATGGCCAAACCCGGCTTAAAACTGGTTAGAGCTGTGCAAAAAGTGGTTAGAAATGGACAGAAAAGGCTTAAAATGGTATAGAAATAGCAATAACCGGCTAAAAACGGGTTAGAAGCGGGTAAAAACGGGTTAGATAGATCCGAAAACGGCTTAAAAGGTGAGAGAAATGGGGGAAAAATGGCTTAGAAAGGGAAGAAAATAGGCTTAAAAGGGGTTGAAAGTGGGCAAAAATGGTTTCGAAAGAGTCAAAAATGGCTTTAAAGGGGTTAGAGATGAGGAAAAAATGGGTTAGGAATGGACATAACCGGCTTAAAACGGGATAGAAATGGCCAAAAATAGCGTAAGAAAGGTTAGCAATGGACAAAAAGAGGGTTAGAAATGGCCAAAAATGGCTTAAACCGAGTTCCAAGTTCGCAAAGCCAGGCTAGAAATTGCCAAAACTGACTTAAACGGGGTTAGAAATAGCCAAAAAAGGGTTAAAATGGGTTAGAAGAGGGGAAAGAAAGGGTTAGAAATAGCCGGAAATGGCTTAAACCGGGTGAGAAATGGGCAAAAACGGGTTAGAAAGGGAAAAAAGAATGGCTTACAAATGAGTGAAAGCGAGAAAAAATGGTTTAGAAAGAGTGGAAAATGGCTTTAGAAGGTTTAGAGAAGTGCAAAAGTGGTTTGGAAATGGCCAAACCCGGCTTAAAACTGGTTAGAGCTGTGCAAAAATTGGTTAGAAATGGACAGAAAAGGCTTAAAATGGTATAGAAATAGCAATAACCGGCTAAAAACGGGTTAGAAGCGGGTAAAAACGGGTTAGATAGATCCGAAAACGGCTTAAAAGGTGAGAGAAATGGGGGAAAAATGGCTTAGAAAGGGAAGAAAATAGGCTTAAAAGGGGTTGAAAGTGGGCAAAAATGGTTTCGAAAGAGTCAAAAATGGCTTTAAAGGGGTTAGAGATGAGGAAAAAATGGGTTAGGAATGGACATAACCGGCTTAAAACGGGATAGAAATGGCCAAAAATAGCGTAAGAAAGGTTAGCAATGGACAAAAAGAGGGTTAGAAATGGCCAAAAATGGCTTAAACCGAGTTCCAAGTTCGCAAAGCCAGGCTAGAAATTGCCAAAACTGACTTAAACGGGGTTAGAAATAGCCAAAAAAGGGTTAAAATGGGTTAGAGGAGGGGAAGGAAAGGGTTAGAAATAGCCGGAAATGGCTTAAACCGGGTGAGAAATGGGCAAAAACGGGTTAGAAAGGGAAAAAAGAATGGCTTAAAAACGAGTGAAAGCGAGAAAAAATGGTTTAGAAAGAGTGGAAAATGGCTTTAGAAGGATTAGAGAAGTGCAAAAGTGGTTTGGAAATGGCCAAACCCGGCTTAAAACTGGTTAGAGCTGTGCAAAAATTGGTTAGAAATGGACAAAAAAGGCTTAAAATGGTATATAAATAGCAAAATCCGGCTAAAAACGGGTTAGAAGCGGGTAAAAACGGGTTAGATAGATCCGAAAACGGCTTAAAAGGTGAGAGAAATGGGAAAAAAATGGCTTAGAAAGGGAAGAAAATAGGCTTAAAAGGGGTTGAAAGTGGGCAAAAATGGTTTCGAAAGAGTCAAAAATGGCTTTAAAGGGGTTAGAGATGAGGAAAAAATGGGTTAGGAATGGACATAACCGGCTTAAAACGGGATAGAAATGGCCAAAAATAGCGTAAGAAAGGTTAGCAATGGACAAAAAGAGGGTTAGAAATGGCCAAAAATGGCTTAAACCGAGTTCCAAGTTCGCAAAGCCAGGCCAGATATTGCCAAAACTGACTTAAACGGGGTTAGAAATAGCCAAAAAGGGTTAAAATGGGTTAGAAGAGGGGAAAGAAAGGGTTAGAAATAGCCGAAAATGGCTTAAACCGGGTGAGAAATGGGCAAAAACGGGTTAGAAAGGGAAAAAAGAATGGCTTACAAATGAGTGAAAGCGAGAAAAAATGGTTTAGAAAGAGTGGAAAATGGCTTTAGAAGGTTTAGAGAAGTGCAAAAGTGGTTTGGAAATGGCCAAACCCGGCTTAAAACTGGTTAGAGCTGTGCAAAAATTGGTTAGAAATGGACAGAAAAGGCTTAAAATGGTATAGAAATAGCAATAACCGGCTAAAAACGGGTTAGAAGCGGGTAAAAACGGGTTAGATAGATCCGAAAACGGCTTAAAAGGTGAGAGAAATGGGGGAAAAATGGCTTAGAAAGGGAAGAAAATAGGCTTAAAAGGGGTGAAAGTGGGCAAAAATGGTTTCGAAAGAGTCAAAAATGGCTTTAAAGGGGTTAGAGATGAGGAAAAAATGGGTTAGGAATGGACATAACCGGCTTAAAACGGGATAGAAATGGCCAAAAAATAGCGTAAGAAAGGTTAGCAATGGACAAAAAGAGGGTTAGAAATGGCCAAAAATGGCTTAAACCGAGTTCCAAGTTCGCAAAGCCAGGCTAGAAATTGCCAAAACTGACTTAAACGGGGTTAGAAATAGCCAAAAAAGGGTTAAAATGGGTTAGAAGAGGGGAAAGAAAGGGTTAGAAATAGCCGAAAATGGCTTAAACCGGGTGAGAAATGGGCAAAACGGGTTAGAAAGGGAAAAAAGAATGGCTTAAAAACGAGTGAAAGCGAGAAAAAATGGTTTAGAAAGAGTGAAAAATGGCTTTAGAAGGTTTAGAGAAGTGCAAAAGTGGTTTGGAAATGGCCAAACCCGGCTTAAAACTGGTTAGAGCTGTGCAAAAATTGGTTAGAAATGGACAAACAAGGCTTAAAATGGTATAGAAATAGCAAAATCCGGCTAAAAACGGGTTAGAAGCGGGTAAAAACGGGTTAGATAGATCCGAAAACGGCTTAAAAGGTGAGAGAAATGGGAAAAAAATGGCTTAGAAAGGGAAGAAAATAGGCTTAAAAGGGGTTGAAAGTGGGCAAAAATGGTTTCGAAAGAGTCAAAAATGGCTTTAAAGGGGTTAGAGATGAGGAAAAAATGGGTTAGGAATGGACATAACCGGCTTAAAACGGGATAGAAATGGCCAAAAATAGCGTAAGAAAGGTTAGCAATGGACAAAAAGAGGGTTAGAAATGGCCAAAAATGGCTTAAACCGAGTTCCAAGTTCGCAAAGCCAGGCCAGATATTGCCAAAACTGACTTAAACGGGGTTAGAAATAGCCAAAAAAGGGTTAAAATGGGTTAGAAGAGGGGAAAGAAAGGGTTAGAAATAGCCGGAAATGGCTTAAACCGGGTGAGAAATGGGCAAAAACGGGTTAGAAAGGGAAAAAAGAATGGCTTACAAATGAGTGAAAGCGAGAAAAAATGGTTTAGAAAGAGTGGAAAATGGCTTTAGAAGGTTTAGAGAAGTGCAAAAGTGGTTTGGAAATGGCCAAACCCGGCTTAAAACTGGTTAGAGCTGTGCAAAAATTGGTTAGAAATGGACAGAAAAGGCTTAAAATGGTATAGAAATAGCAATAACCGGCTAAAAACGGGTTAGAAGCGGGTAAAAACGGGTTAGATAGATCCGAAAACGGCTTAAAAGGTGAGAGAAATGGGGGAAAAATGGCTTAGAAAGGGAAGAAAATAGGCTTAAAAGGGGTTGAAAGTGGGCAAAAATGGTTTCGAAAGAGTCAAAAATGGCTTTAAAGGGGTTAGAGATGAGGAAAAAATGGGTTAGGAATGGACATAACCGGCTTAAAACGGGATAGAAATGGCCAAAAATAGCGTAAGAAAGGTTAGCAATGGACAAAAAGAGGGTTAGAAATGGCCAAAAATGGCTTAAACCGAGTTCCAAGTTCGCAAAGCCAGGCTAGAAATTGCCAAAACTGACTTAAACGGGGTTAGAAATAGCCAAAAAAGGGTTAAAATGGGTTAGAAGAGGGGAAAGAAAGGGTTAGAAATAGCCGAAAATGGCTTAAACCGGGTGAGAAATGGGCAAAAACGGGTTAGAAAGGGAAAAAAGAATGGCTTACAAATGAGTGAAAGCGAGAAAAAATGGTTTAGAAAGAGTGAAAAATGGCTTTAGAAGGTTTAGAGAAGTGCAAAAGTGGTTTGGAAATGGCCAAACCCGGCTTAAAACTGGTTAGAGCTGTGCAAAAATTGGTTAGAAATGGACAAACAAGGCTTAAAATGGTATAGAAATAGCAAAATCCGGCTAAAAACGGGTTAGAAGCGGGTAAAAACGGGTTAGATAGATCCGAAAACGGCTTAAAAGGTGAGAGAAATGGGAAAAAAATGGCTTAGAAAGGGAAGAAAATAGGCTTAAAAGGGGTTGAAAGTGGGCAAAAATGGTTTCGAAAGAGTCAAAAATGGCTTTAAAGGGGTTAGAGATGAGGAAAAAATGGGTTAGGAATGGACATAACCGGCTTAAAACGGGATAGAAATGGCCAAAAATAGCGTAAGAAAGGTTAGCAATGGACAAAAAGAGGGTTAGAAATGGCCAAAAATGGCTTAAACCGAGTTCCAAGTTCGCAAAGCCAGGCCAGATATTGCCAAAACTGACTTAAACGGGGTTAGAAATAGCCAAAAAAGGGTTAAAATGGGTTAGAAGAGGGGAAAGAAAGGGTTAGAAATAGCCGGAAATGGCTTAAACCGGGTGAGAAATGGGCAAAAACGGGTTAGAAAGGGAAAAAAGAATGGCTTACAAATGAGTGAAAGCGAGAAAAAATGGTTTAGAAAGAGTGGAAAATGGCTTTAGAAGGTTTAGAGAAGTTGAATAGTGGTTTGGAAATGGCCAAACCCGGCTTAAAACTGGTTAGAGCTGTGCAAAAATTGGTTAGAAATGGACAGAAAAGGCTTAAAATGGTATAGAAATAGCAATAACCGGCTAAAAACGGGTTAGAAGCGGGTAAAAACGGGTTAGATAGATCCGAAAACGGCTTAAAAGGTGAGAGAAATGGGGGAAAAATGGCTTAGAAAGGGAAGAAAATAGGCTTAAAAGGGGTTGAAAGTGGGCAAAAATGGTTTCGAAAGAGTCAAAAATGGCTTTAAAGGGGTTAGAGATGAGGAAAAAATGGGTTAGGAATGGACATAACCGGCTTAAAACGGGATAGAAATGGCCAAAAATAGCGTAAGAAAGGTTAGCAATGGACAAAAAGAGGGTTAGAAATGGCCAAAAATGGCTTAAACCGAGTTCCAAGTTCGCAAAGCCAGGCTAGAAATTGCCAAAACTGACTTAAACGGGGTTAGAAATAGCCAAAAAAGGGTTAAAATGGGTTAGAAGAGGGGAAAGAAAGGGTTAGAAATAGCCGAAAATGGCTTAAACCGGGTGAGAAATGGGCAAAAACGGGTTAGAAAGGGAAAAAAGAATGGCTTACAAATGAGTGAAAGCGAGAAAAAATGGTTTAGAAAGAGTGAAAAATGGCTTTAGAAGGTTAGAGAAGTGCAAAAGTGGTTTGGAAATGGCAAACCCGGCTTAAAACTGGTTAGAGCTGTGCAAAAATTGGTTAGAAATGGACAAAAAGGCTTAAAATGGTATAGAAATAGCAAAATCCGGCTAAAAACGGGTTAGAAGCGGGTAAAAACGGGTTAGATAGATCCGAAAACGGCTTAAAAGGTGAGAGAAATGGGAAAAAAATGGCTTAGAAAGGGAAGAAAATAGGCTTAAAAGGGGTTGAAAGTGGGCAAAAATGGTTTCGAAAGAGTCAAAAATGGCTTTAAAGGGGTTAGAGATGAGGAAAAAATGGGTTAGGAATGGACATAACCGGCTTAAAACGGGATAGAAATGGCCAAAAATAGCGTAAGAAAGGTTAGCAATGGACAAAAAGAGGGTTAGAAATGGCCAAAAATGGCTTAAACCGAGTTCCAAGTTCGCAAAGCCAGGCCAGATATTGCCAAAACTGACTTAAACGGGGTTAGAAATAGCCAAAAAAGGGTTAAAATGGGTTAGAAGAGGGGAAAGAAAGGGTTAGAAATAGCCGGAAATGGCTTAAACCGGGTGAGAAATGGGCAAAAACGGGTTAGAAAGGGAAAAAAGAATGGCTTACAAATGAGTGAAAGCGAGAAAAAATGGTTTAGAAAGAGTGGAAAATGGCTTTAGAAGGTTTAGAGAAGTGCAAAAGTGGTTTGGAAATGGCCAAACCCGGCTTAAAACTGGTTAGAGCTGTGCAAAAATTGGTTAGAAATGGACAAAAAAGGCTTAAAATGGCATAGAAATAGCAAAATCCGGCTAAAAACGGGTTAGAAGCGGGAAAAAACGGGTTAGATAGATCCGAAAACGGCTTAAAAGGTGAGAGAAATGGGGAAAAAATGGCTTAGAAAGGGAAGAAAATAGGCTTAAAAGGGGTTGAAAGTGGGCAAAAATGGTTTCGAAAGAGTCAAAAATGGCTTTAAAGGGGTTAGAGATGAGGAAAAAATGGGTTAGGAATGGACATAACCGGCTTAAAACGGGATAGAAATGGCCAAAAATAGCGTAAGAAAGGTTAGCAATGGACAAAAAGAGGGTTAGAAATGGCCAAAAATGGCTTAAACCGAGTTCCAAGTTCGCAAAGCCAGGCCAGATATTGCCAAAACTGACTTAAACGGGGTTAGAAATAGCCAAAAAAGGGTTAAAATGGGTTAGAAGAGGGGAAAGAAAGGGTTAGAAATAGCCGGAAATGGCTTAAACCGGGTGAGAAATGGGCAAAAACGGGTTAGAAAGGGAAAAAAGAATGGCTTACAAATGAGTGAAAGCGAGAAAACATGGTTTAGAAAGAGTGGAAAATGGCTTTAGAAGGTTTAGAGAAGTGCAAAAGTGGTTTGGAAATGGCCAAACCCGGCTTAAAACTGGTTAGAGCTGTGCAAAAATTGGTTAGAAATGGACAGAAAAGGCTTAAAATGGTATAGAAATAGCAATAACCGGCTAAAAACGGGTTAGAAGCGGGTAAAAACGGGTTAGATAGATCCGAAAACGGCTTAAAAGGTGAGAGAAATGGGGGAAAAATGGCTTAGAAAGGGAAGAAAATAGGCATAAAAGGGGTTGAAAGTGGGCAAAAATGGTTTCGAAAGAGTCAAAAATGGCTTTAAAGGGGTTAGAGATGAGGAAAAAATGGGTTAGGAATGGACATAACCGGCTTAAAACGGGATAGAAATGGCCAAAAATAGCGTAAGAAAGGTTAGCAATGGACAAAAAGAGGGTTAGAAATGGCCAAAAATGGCTTAAACCGAGTTCCAAGTTCGCAAAGCCAGGCTAGAAATTGCCAAAACTGACTTAAAGGGGTTAGAAATAGCCAAAAAAGGGTTAAAATGGGTTAGAAAGGGAAGGGGAAAGAAAGGGTTAGAAATAGCCGGAAATGGCTTAAACCGGGTGAGAAATGGGCAAAAACGGGTTAGAAAGGGAAAAAAGAATGGCTTACAAATGAGTGAAAGCGAGAAAAAATGGTTTAGAAAGAGTGAAAAATGGCTTTAGAAGGTTTAGAGAAGTGCAAAAGTGGTTTGGAAATGGCCAAACCCGGCTTAAAACTGGTTAGAGCTGTGCAAAAATTGGTTAGAAATGGACAAAAAAGGCTTAAAATGGTATAGAAATAGCAAAATCCGGCTAAAAACGGGTTAGAAGCGGGTAAAAACGGGTTAGATAGATCCGAAAATGGCTTAAAAGGTGAGAGAAATGGGAAAAAAATGGCTTAGAAAGGGAAGAAAAGAGGCTTAAAAGGGGTTGAAAGTGAGCAAAAATGGTTTCGAAAGAGTCAAAAATGGCTTTAAAAGGGGTTAGAGATGAGGAAAAAATGGGTTAGGAATGGACATAACCGGCTTAAAACGGGATAGAAATGGCCAAAAATAGCGTAAGAAAGGTTAGCAATGGACAAAAAGAGGGTTAGAAATGGCCAAAAATGGCTTAAACCGAGTTCCAAGTTCGCAAAGCCAGGCCAGATATTGCCAAAACTGACTTAAACGGGGTTAGAAATAGCCAAAAAAGGGTTAAAATGGGTTAGAAGAGGGGAAAGAAAGGGTTAGAAATAGCCGGAAATGGCTTAAACCGGGTGAGAAATGGGCAAAAACGGGTTAGAAAGGGAAAAAAGAATGGCTTACAAATGAGTGAAAGCGAGAAAAAATGGTTTAGAAAGAGTGGAAAATGGCTTTAGAAGGTTTAGAGAAGTGCAAAAGTGGTTTGGAAATGGCCAAACCCGGCTTAAAACTGGTTAGAGCTGTGCAAAAATTGGTTAGAAATGGACAAAAAAGGCTTAAAATGGTATAGAAATAGCAAAATCCGGCTAAAAACGGGTTAGAAGCGGGAAAAAACGGGTTAGATAGATCCGAAAACGGCTTAAAAGGTGAGAGAAATGGGAAAAAAATGGCTTAGAAAGGGAAGAAAATAGGCTTAAAAGGGGTTGAAAGTGGGCAAAAATGGTTTCGAAAGAGTCAAAAATGGCTTTAAAGGGGTTAGAGATGAGGAAAAAATGGGTTAGGAATGGACATAACCGGCTTAAAACGGGATAGAAATGGCCAAAAATAGCGTAAGAAAGGTTAGCAATGGACAAAAAGAGGGTTAGAAATGGCCAAAAATGGCTTAAACCGAGTTCCAAGTTCGCAAAGCCAGGCTAGAAATTGCCAAAACTGACTTAAACGGGGTTAGAAATAGCCAAAAAAGGGTTAAAATGGGTTAGAAGAGGGGAAAGAAAGGGTTAGAAATAGCCGAAAATGGCTTAAACCGGGTGAGAAATGGCAAAAACGGGTTAGAAAGGGAAAAAAGAATGGCTTACAAATGAGTGAAAGCGAGAAAAAATGGTTTAGAAAGAGTGGAAAATGGCTTTAGAAGGTTTAGAGAAGTGCAAAAGTGGTTTGGAAATGGCCAAACCCGGCTTAAAACTGGTTAGAGCTGTGCAAAAATTGGTTAGAAATGGACAAAAAAGGCTTAAAATGGTATAGAAATAGCAAAATCCGGCTAAAAACGGGTTAGAAGCGGGTAAAACGGGTTAGATAGATCCGAAAACGGCTTAAAAGGTGAGAGAAATGGGGAAAAAATGGCTTAGAAAGGGAAGAAAAGAGGCTTAAAAGGGGTTGAAAGTGGGCAAAAATGGTTTCGAAAGAGTCAAAAATGGCTTTAAAGGGGTTAGAGATGAGGAAAAAATGGGTTAGGAATGGACATAACCGGCTTAAAACGGGATAGAAATGGCCAAAAATAGCGTAAGAAAGGTTAGCAATGGACAAAAAGAGGGTTAGAAATGGCCAAAAATGGCTTAAACCGAGTTCCAAGTTCGCAAAGCCAGGCTAGAAATTGCCAAAACTGACTTAAACGGGGTTAGAAATAGCCAAAAAAGGGTTAAAATGGGTTAGAAGAGGGGAAAGAAAGGGTTAGAAATAGCCGAAAATGGCTTAAACCGGGTGAGAAATGGGCAAAAACGGGTTAGAAAGGGAAAAAAGAATGGCTTACAAATGAGTGAAAGCGAGAAAAAATGGTTTAGAAAGAGTGAAAAATGGCTTTAGAAGGTTTAGAGAAGTGCAAAAGTGGTTTGGAAATGGCCAAACCCGGCTTAAAACTGGTTAGAGCTGTGCAAAAATTGGTTAGAAATGGACAAAAAAGGCTTAAAATGGTATAGAAATAGCAAAATCCGGCTAAAAACGGGTTAGAAGCGGGAAAAAACGGGTTAGATAGATCCGAAAACGGCTTAAAAGGTGAGAGAAATGGGAAAAAAATGGCTTAGAAAGGGAAGAAAATAGGCTTAAAAGGGGTTGAAAGTGGGCAAAAATGGTTTCGAAAGAGTCAAAAATGGCTTTAAAGGGGTTAGAGATGAGGAAAAAATGGGTTAGGAATGGACATAACCGGCTTAAAACGGGATAGAAATGGCCAAAAATAGCGTAAGAAAGGTTAGCAATGGACAAAAAGAGGGTTAGAAATGGCCAAAAATGGCTTAAACCGAGTTCCAAGTTCGCAAAGCCAGGCCAGATATTGCCAAAACTGACTTAAACGGGGTTAGAAATAGCCAAAAAAGGGTTAAAATGGGTTAGAAGAGGGGAAAGAAAGGGTTAGAAATAGCCGGAAATGGCTTAAACCGGGTGAGAAATGGGCAAAAACGGGTTAGAAAGGGAAAAAAGAATGGCTTACAAATGAGTGAAAGCGAGAAAAAATGGTTTAGAAAGAGTGGAAAATGGCTTTAGAAGGTTTAGAGAAGTGCAAAAGTGGTTTGGAAATGGCCAAACCCGGCTTAAAACTGGTTAGAGCTGTGCAAAAATTGGTTAGAAATGGACAGAAAAGGCTTAAAATGGTATAGAAATAGCAAAATCCGGCTAAAAACGGGTTAGAAGCGGGTAAAAACGGGTTAGATAGATCCGAAAACGGCTTAAAAGGTGAGAGAAATGGGAAAAAAATGTCTTAGAAAGGGAAGAAAAGAGGCTTAAAAGGGGTTGAAAGTGGGCAAAAATGGTTTCGAAAGAGTCAAAAATGGCTTTAAAGGGGTTAGAGATGAGGAAAAAATGGGTTAGGAATGGACATAACCGGCTTAAAACGGGATAGAAATGGCCAAAAATAGCGTAAGAAAGGTTAGCAATGGACAAAAAGAGGGTTAGAAATGGCCAAAAATGGCTTAAACCGAGTTCCAAGTTCGCAAAGCCAGGCTAGAAATTGCCAAAACTGACTTAAACGGGGTTAGAAATAGCCAAAAAAGGGTTAAAATGGGTTAGAAGAGGGGAAAGAAAGGGTTAGAAATAGCCGGAAATGGCTTAAACCGGGTGAGAAATGGGCAAAAACGGGTTAGAAAGGGAAAAAGAATGGCTTAAAAACGAGTGAAAGCGAGAAAAAATGGTTTAGAAAGAGTGGAAAATGGCTTTAGAAGGTTTAGAGAAGTGCAAAAGTGGTTTGGAAATGGCCAAACCCGGCTTAAAACTGGTTAGAGCTGTGCAAAAATTGGTTAGAAATGGACAGAAAAGGCTTAAAATGGTATAGAAATAGCAATAACCGGCTAAAAACGGGTTAGAAGCGGGTAAAAACGGGTTAGATAGATCCGAAAACGGCTTAAAAGGTGAGAGAAATGGGGGAAAAATGGCTTAGAAAGGGAAGAAAATAGGCTTAAAAGGGGTTGAAAGTGGGCAAAAATGGTTTCGAAAGAGTCAAAAATGGCTTTAAAGGGGTTAGAGATGAGGAAAAAATGGGTTAGGAATGGACATAACCGGCTTAAAACGGGATAGAAATGGCCAAAAATAGCGTAAGAAAGGTTAGCAATGGACAAAAAGAGGGTTAGAAATGGCCAAAAATGGCTTAAACCGAGTTCCAAGTTCGCAAAGCCAGGCTAGAAATTGCCAAAACTGACTTAAACGGGGTTAGAAATAGCCAAAAAAGGGTTAAAATGGGTTAGAAGAGGGGAAAGAAAGGGTTAGAAGTTGCCCGAAATGGCTTAAACCGGGTGAGAAATGGGCAAAAACGGGTTAGAAAGGGAAAAAAGAATGGCTTACAAACGAGTGAAAGCGAGAAAAAATGGTTTAGAAAGAGTGGAAAATGGCTTTAGAAGGTTTAGAGAAGTGCAAAAGTGGTTTGGAAATGGCCAAACCCGGCTTAAAACTGGTTAGAGCTGTGCAAAAATTGGTTAGAAATGGACAAAAAAGGCTTAAAATGGTATAGAAATAGCAATAACCGGCTAAAAACGGGTTAGAAGCGGGTAAAAACGGGTTAGATAGATCCGAAAATGGCTTAAAAGGTGAGAGAAATGGGAAAAAATGGTTTAGAAAGGGAAGAAAATAGGCTTAAAAGGGGTTGAAAGTGGGCAAAAATGGTTTCGAAAGAGGCAAAAATGGCTTTAAAGGGGTTAGAGATGAGGAAAAAATGGGTTAGGAATGGACATAACCGGCTTAAAACGGGATAGAAATGGCCAAAAATAGCGTAGAGAAAGGTTAGCAATGGACAAAAAGAGGGTTAGAAATGGCCAAAAATGGCTTAAACCGAGTTCCAAGTTCGCAAAGCCAGGCTAGAAATTGCCAAAACTGACTTAAATGGGGATAGAAATAGCCAAAAAAGGGTTAAAATGGGTTAGAAGAGGGGAAAGAAAGGGTTAGAAGTTGCCCGAAATGGCTTAAACCGGGTGAGAAATGGGCAAAAACGGGTTAGAAAGGGAAAAAAGAATGGCTTACAAACGAGTGAAAGCGAGAAAAAATGGTTTAGAAAGAGTGAAAAATGGCTTTAGAAGGTTTAGAGAAGTGCAAAAGTGGTTTGGAAATGGCCAAACCCGGCTTAAAACTGGTTAGAGCTGTGCAAAAATTGGTTAGAAATGGACAAAAAAGGCTTAAAATGGTATAGAAATAGCAATAACCGGCTAAAAACGGGTTAGAAGCGGGTAAAACCGGGTTAGATAGATCCGAAAACGGCTTAAAAGGTGAGAGAAATGGGGAAAAAATGGCTTAGAAAGGGAAGAAAATAGGCTTAAAAGGGGTTGAAAGTGGGCAAAAATGGTTTCGAAAGAGGCAAAAATGGCTTTAAAGGGGTTAGAGATGAGGAAAAAATGGGTTAGGAATGGACATAACCGGCTTAAAACGGGATAGAAATGGCCAAAAATAGCGTAAGAAAGGTTAGCAATGGACAAAAAGAGGGTTAGAAATGGCCAAAAATGGCTTAAACCGAGTTCCAAGTTCGCAAAGCCAGGCTAGAAATTGCCAAAACTGACTTAAACGGGGTTAGAAATAGACAAAAAATGGTTAAAATGGGTTAGAAGAGGGGAAAGAAAGGGTTAGAAATAGCCGAAAATGGCTTAAACCGGGTGAGAAATGGGCAAAAACGGGTTAGAAAGGGAAAAAAGAAGAGCTGTGCAAAAATTGGTTAGAAATGGATAAAAAAGGCTTAAAATGGTATAGAAATAGCAAAATCCGGTTAAAAACGGGTTAGAAGCGGGTAAAACCGGGTTAGATAGATCCGAAAACGGCTTAAAAGCTGAGAGAAATGGGAAAAAAATGGCTTAGAAAAGGAAGAAAATAGGCTTAAAAGGGGTTGAAAGTGGGCAAAAATGGTTTCGAAAGAGGCAAAAATGGCTTTAAAGGGGTTAGAGATGAGGAAAAAATGGGTTAGGAATGGACATAACCGGCTTAAAACGGGATAGAAATGGCCAAAAATAGCCTAAGAAAGGTTAGCAATGGACAAAAAGAGGGTTAGAAATGGCCAAAAATGGCTTAAACCGAGTTCCAAGTTCGCAAAGCCAGGCCAGATATTGCCAAAACTGACTTAAACGGGGTTAGAAATAGCCAAAAAAGGGTTAAAATGGGTTAGAAGAGGGGAAAGAAAGGGTTAGAAATAGCCGGAAATGGCTTAAACCGGGTGAGAAATGGGCAAAAACGGGTTAGAAAGGGAAAAAAGAATGGCTTACAAATGAGTGAAAGCGAGAAAAAATGGTTTAGAAAGAGTGGAAAATGGCTTTAGAAGGTTTAGAGAAGTGCAAAAGTGGTTTGGAAATGGCCAAACCCGGCTTAAAACTGGTTAGAGCTGTGCAAAAATTGGTTAGAAATGGACAGAAAAGGCTTAAAATGGTATAGAAATAGCAATAACCGGCTAAAAACGGGTTAGAAGCGGGTAAAAACGGGTTAGATAGATCCGAAAACGGCTTAAAAGGTGAGAGAAATGGGGGAAAAATGGCTTAGAAAGGGAAGAAAATAGGCTTAAAAGGGGTTGAAAGTGGCAAAAATGGTTTCGAAAGAGTCAAAAATGGCTTTAAAGGGGTTAGAGATGAGGAAAAAATGGGTTAGGAATGGACATAACCGGCTTAAAACGGGATAGAAATGGCCAAAAATAGCGTAAGAAAGGTTAGCAATGGACAAAAAGAGGGTTAGAAATGGCCAAAAATGGCTTAAACCGAGTTCCAAGTTCGCAAAGCCAGGCTAGAAATTGCCAAAACTGACTTAAACGGGGTTAGAAATAGCCAAAAAAGGGTTAAAATGGGTTAGAAGAGGGGAAAGAAAGGGTTAGAAGTTGCCCGAAATGGCTTAAACCGGGTGAGAAATGGGCAAAAACGGGTTAGAAAGGGAAAAAAGAATGGCTTACAAACGAGTGAAAGCGAGAAAAAATGGTTTAGAAAGAGTGGAAAATGGCTTTAGAAGGTTTAGAGAAGTGCAAAAGTGGTTTGGAAATGGCCAAACCCGGCTTAAAACTGGTTAGAGCTGTGCAAAAATTGGTTAGAAATGGACAAAAAAGGCTTAAAATGGTATAGAAATAGCAATAACCGGCTAAAAACGGGTTAGAAGCGGGTAAAAACGGGTTAGATAGATCCGAAAATGGCTTAAAAGGTGAGAGAAATGGGAAAAAAATGGTTTAGAAAGGGAAGAAAATAGGCTTAAAAGGGGTTGAAAGTGGGCAAAAATGGTTTCGAAAGAGGCAAAAATGGCTTTAAAGGGGTTAGAGATGAGGAAAAAATGGGTTAGGAATGGACATAACCGGCTTAAAACGGGATAGAAATGGCCAAAAATAGCGTAGAGAAAGGTTAGCAATGGACAAAAAGAGGGTTAGAAATGGCCAAAAATGGCTTAAACCGAGTTCCAAGTTCGCAAAGCCAGGCTAGAAATTGCCAAAACTGACTTAAATGGGGATAGAAATAGCCAAAAAAGGGTTAAAATGGGTTAGAAGAGGGGAAAGAAAGGGTTAGAAGTTGCCCGAAATGGCTTAAACCGGGTGAGAAATGGGCAAAAACGGGTTAGAAAGGGAAAAAAGAATGGCTTACAAACGAGTGAAAGCGAGAAAAAATGGTTTAGAAAGAGTGAAAAATGGCTTTAGAAGGTTTAGAGAAGTGCAAAAGTGGTTTGGAAATGGCCAAACCCGGCTTAAAACTGGTTAGAGCTGTGCAAAAATTGGTTAGAAATGGACAAAAAAGGCTTAAAATGGTATAGAAATAGCAATAACCGGCTAAAAACGGGTTAGAAGCGGGTAAAACCGGGTTAGATAGATCCGAAAACGGCTTAAAAGGTGAGAGAAATGGGGAAAAAATGGCTTAGAAAGGGAAGAAAATAGGCTTAAAAGGGGTTGAAAGTGGGCAAAAATGGTTTCGAAAGAGGCAAAAATGGCTTTAAAGGGGTTAGAGATGAGGAAAAAATGGGTTAGGAATGGACATAACCGGCTTAAAACGGGATAGAAATGGCCAAAAATAGCGTAAGAAAGGTTAGCAATGGACAAAAAGAGGGTTAGAAATGGCCAAAAATGGCTTAAACCGAGTTCCAAGTTCGCAAAGCCAGGCTAGAAATTGCCAAAACTGACTTAAACGGGGTTAGAAATAGACAAAAAATGGTTAAAATGGGTTAGAAGAGGGGAAAGAAAGGGTTAGAAATAGCCGAAAATGGCTTAAACCGGGTGAGAAATGGGCAAAAACGGGTTAGAAAGGGAAAAAAGAAGAGATGTGCAAAAATTGGTTAGAAATGGATAAAAAAGGCTTAAAATGGTATAGAAATAGCAAAATCCGGTTAAAAACGGGTTAGAAGCGGGTAAAACCGGGTTAGATAGATCCGAAAACGGCTTAAAAGCTGAGAGAAATGGAAAAAAATGGCTTAGAAAAGGAAGAAAATAGGCTTAAAAGGGGTTGAAAGTGGGCAAAAATGGTTTCGAAAGAGTCAAAAATGGCTTTAAAGGGGTTAGAGATGAGGAAAAAATGGGTTAGGAATGGACATAACCGGCTTAAAACGGGATAGAAATGGCCAAAAATAGCGTAAGAAAGGTTAGCAATGGACAAAAAGAGGGTTAGAAATGGCCAAAAATGGCTTAAACCGAGTTCCAAGTTCGCAAAGCCAGGCTAGAAATTGCCAAAACTGACTTAAACGGGGTTAGAAATAGCCAAAAAAGGGTTAAAATGGGTTAGAAGAGGGGAAAGAAAGGGTTAGAAATAGCCGGAAATGGCTTAAACCGGGTGAGAAATGGGCAAAAACGGGTTAGAAAGGGAAAAAAGAATGGCTTAAAAACGAGTGAAAGCGAGAAAAAATGGTTTAGAAAGAGTGGAAAATGGCTTTAGAAGGTTTAGAGAAGTGCAAAAGTGGTTTGGAAATGGCCAAACCCGGCTTAAAACTGGTTAGAGCTGTGCAAAAATTGGTTAGAAATGGACAGAAAAGGCTTAAAATGGTATAGAAATAGCAATAACCGGCTAAAAACGGGTTAGAAGCGGGTAAAAAACGGGTTAGATAGATCCGAAAACGGCTTAAAAGGTGAGAGAAATGGGGGAAAAATGGCTTAGAAAGGGAAGAAAATAGGCTTAAAAGGGGTTGAAAGTGGGCAAAAATGGTTTCGAAAGAGTCAAAAATGGCTTTAAAGGGGTTAGAGATGAGGAAAAAATGGGTTAGGAATGGACATAACCGGCTTAAAACGGGATAGAAATGGCCAAAAATAGCGTAAGAAAGGTTAGCAATGGACAAAAAGAGGGTTAGAAATGGCCAAAAATGGCTTAAACCGAGTTCCAAGTTCGCAAAGCCAGGCTAGAAATTGCCAAAACTGACTTAAACGGGGTTAGAAATAGCCAAAAAGGGTTAAAATGGGTTAGAAGAGGGGAAAGAAAGGGTTAGAAGTTGCCCGAAATGGCTTAAACCGGGTGAGAAATGGGCAAAAACGGGTTAGAAAGGGAAAAAAGAATGGCTTACAAACGAGTGAAAGCGAGAAAAAATGGTTTAGAAAGAGTGGAAAATGGCTTTAGAAGGTTTAGAGAAGTGCAAAAGTGGTTTGGAAATGGCCAAACCCGGCTTAAAACTGGTTAGAGCTGTGCAAAAATTGGTTAGAAATGGACAAAAAAGGCTTAAAATGGTATAGAAATAGCAATAACCGGCTAAAAACGGGTTAGAAGCGGGTAAAAACGGGTTAGATAGATCCGAAAATGGCTTAAAAGGTGAGAGAAATGGGAAAAAAATGGTTTAGAAAGGGAAGAAAATAGGCTTAAAAGGGGTTGAAAGTGGGCAAAAATGGTTTCGAAAGAGGCAAAAATGGCTTTAAAGGGGTTAGAGATGAGGAAAAAATGGGTTAGGAATGGACATAACCGGCTTAAAACGGGATAGAAATGGCCAAAAATAGCGTAGAGAAAGGTTAGCAATGGACAAAAAGAGGGTTAGAAATGGCCAAAAATGGCTTAAACCGAGTTCCAAGTTCGCAAAGCCAGGCTAGAAATTGCCAAAACTGACTTAAATGGGGATAGAAATAGCCAAAAAAGGGTTAAAATGGGTTAGAAGAGGGGAAAGAAAGGGTTAGAAGTTGCCCGAAATGGCTTAAACCGGGTGAGAAATGGGCAAAAACGGGTTAGAAATGGAAAAAAGAATGGCTTACAAACGAGTGAAAGCGAGAAAAAATGGTTTAGAAAGAGTGAAAAATGGCTTTAGAAGGTTTAGAGAAGTGCAAAAGTGGTTTGGAAATGGCCAAACCCGGCTTAAAACTGGTTAGAGCTGTGCAAAAATTGGTTAGAAATGGACAAAAAAGGCTTAAAATGGTATAGAAATAGCAATAACCGGCTAAAAACGGGTTAGAAGCGGGTAAAACCGGGTTAGATAGATCCGAAAACGGCTTTAAAAGGTGAGAGAAATGGGGGAAAAAATGGCTTAGAAAGGGAAGAAAATAGGCTTAAAAGGGGTTGAAAGTGGCAAAAATGGTTTCGAAAGAGTCAAAAATGGCTTTAAAGGGGTTAGAGATGAGGAAAAAATGGGTTAGGAATGGACATAACCGGCTTAAAACGGGATAGAAATGGCCAAAAATAGCGTAAGAAAGGTAGCAATGGACAAAAAGAGGTTAGAAATGGCCAAAAATGGCTTAAACCGAGTTCCAAGTTCGCAAAGCCAGGCTAGAAATTGCCAAAACTGACTTAAACGGGTTAGAAATAGCCAAAAAAGGGTTAAAATGGGTTAGAAGAGGGGAAAGAAAGGGTTAGAAATAGCCGAAAATGGCTTAAACCGGGTGAGAAATGGGGCAAAAACGGGTTAGAAAGGGAAAAAAGAAGAGCTGTGCAAAATTGGTTAGAAATGGATAAAAAAGGCTTAAAATGGTATAGAAATAGCAAAATCCGGTTAAAAACGGGTTAGAAGCGGGTAAAACCGGGTTAGATAGATCCGAAAACGGCTTAAAAGCTGAGAGAAATGGGAAAAAAATGGCTTAGAAAAGGAAGAAAATAGGCTTAAAAGGGGTTGAAAGTGGGCAAAAATGGTTTCGAAAGAGTCAAAATGGCTTTAAAGGGGTTAGAGATGAGGAAAAAATGGGTTAGGAATGGACATAACCGGCTTAAAAACGGGATAGAAATGGCCAAAAATAGCGTAAGAAAGGTTAGCAATGGACAAAAAGAGGGTTAGAAATGGCCAAAAATGGCTTAACCGAGTTCCAAGTTCGCAAAGCCAGGCTAGAAATTGCCAAAACTGACTTAAACGGGGTTAGAAATAGCCAAAAAAGGGTTAAATGGGTTAGAAGAGGGAAAGAAAGGGTTAGAAATAGCGGAAATGGCTTAAACCGGGTGAGAAATGGGCAAAAACGGGTTAGAAAGGGAAAAAAGAATGGCTTACAAATGAGTGAAAGCGTGAGAAAAAATGGTTTAGAAAGAGTGGAAAATGGCTTTAGAAGGTTTAGAGAAGTGCAAAAGTGGTTTGGAAATGGCCAAACCCGGCTTAAAACTGGTTAGAGCTGTGCAAAAATTGGTTAGAAATGGACAGAAAAGGCTTAAAATGGTATAGAAATAGCAAATCCGGCTAAAAACGGTGTTAGAAGCGGGTAAAAACGGGTTAGATAGATCCGAAAACGGCTTAAAAGGTGAGAGAAATGGGAAAAAAATGTCTTAGAAAGGGAAGAAAAGAGGCTTAAAAGGGGTTGAAAGTGGGCAAAAATGGTTTCGAAAGAGTCAAAAATGGCTTTAAAGGGGTTAGAGATGAGGAAAAAATGGGTTAGGAATGGACATAACCGGCTTAAAACGGGATAGAAATGGCCAAAAATAGCGTAAGAAAGGTTAGCAATGGACAAAAAGAGGGTTAGAAATGGCCAAAAATGGCTTAAACCGAGTTCCAAGTTCGCAAAGCCAGGCTAGAAATTGCCAAAACTGACTTAAACGGGGTTAGAAATAGCCAAAAAAGGGTTAAAATGGGTTAGAAGAGGGGAAAGAAAGGGTTAGAAATAGCCGGAAATGGCTTAAACCGGGTGAGAAATGGGCAAAAACGGGTTAGAAAGGGAAAAAAGAATGGCTTAAAAACGAGTGAAAGCGAGAAAAATGGTTTAGAAAGAGTGGAAAATGGCTTTAGAAGGTTTAGAGAAGTGCAAAAGTGGTTTGGAAATGGCCAAACCCGGCTTAAAACTGGTTAGAGCTGTGCAAAAATTGGTTAGAAATGGACAGAAAAGGCTTAAAATGGTATAGAAATAGCAATAACCGGCTAAAAACGGGTTAGAGAAGGGTAAAAACGGTTAGATAGATCCGAAAACGGCTTAAAAGGTGAGAGAAATGGGGGAAAAATGGCTTAGAAAGGGAAGAAAATAGGCTTAAAAGGGGTTGAAAGTGGGCAAAAAATGGTTTCGAAAGAGTCAAAAATGGCTTTAAAGGGTTAGAGATGAGGAAAAAATGGGTTAGGAATGGACATAACCGGCTTAAAACGGGATAGAAATGGCCAAAAATAGCGTAAGAAAGGTTAGCAATGGACAAAAAGAGGGTTAGAAATGGCCAAAAATGGCTTAAACCGAGTTCCAAGTTCGCAAAGCCAGGCTAGAAATTGCCAAAACTGACTTAAACGGGGTTAGAAATAGCCAAAAAAGGGTTTAAAATGGGTTAGAAGAGGGGAAAGAAAGGGTTAGAAGTTGCCCGAAATGGCTTAAACCGGGTGAGAAATGGGCAAAAACGGGTTAGAAAGGGAAAAAAGAATGGCTTACAAACGAGTGAAAGCGAGAAAAAATGGTTTAGAAAGAGTGGAAAATGGCTTTAGAAGGTTTAGAGAAGTGCAAAAGTGGTTTGGAAATGGCCAAACCCGGCTTAAAACTGGTTAGAGCTGTGCAAAAATTGGTTACGAAATGGACAAAAAAGGCTTAAAATGGTATAGAAATAGCAATAACCGGCTAAAAACGGGGTTAGAAGCGGGTAAAAACGGGTTAGATAGATCCGAAAATGGCTTAAAAGGTGAGAGAAATGGGAAAAAAAATGGTTTAGAAAGGGAAGAAAATAGGCTTAAAAGGGGTTGAAAGTGGGCAAAAATGGTTTCGAAAGAGGCAAAAATGGCTTTAAAGGGTTAGAGATGAGGAAAAAATGGGTTAGGAATGGACATAACCGGCTTAAAACGGGATAGAAATGGCCAAAAATAGCGTAAGAAAGGTTAGCAATGGACAAAAAGAGGGTTAGAAATGGCCAAAAATGGCTTAAACCGAGTTCCAAGTTCGCAAAGCCAGGCTAGAAATTGCCAAAACTGACTTAAATGGGGATAGAAATAGCCAAAAAAGGGTTAAAATGGGTTAGAAGAGGGGAAAGAAAGGGTTAGAAGTTGCCCGAAATGGCTTAAACCGGGTGAGAAATGGGCAAAAACGGGTTAGAAAGGGAAAAAAGAATGGCTTACAAACGAGTGAAAGCGAGAAAAAATGGTTTAGAAAGAGTGAAAAATGGCTTTAGAAGGTTTAGAGAAGTGCAAAAGTGGTTTGGAAATGGCCAAACCCGGCTTAAAACTGGTTAGAGCTGTGCAAAAATTGGTTAGAAATGGACAAAAAAGGCTTAAAATGGTATAGAAATAGCAATAACCGGCTAAAAAACGGGTTAGAAGCGGGTAAAACCGGGTTAGATAGATCCGAAAACGGCTTAAAAGGTGAGAGAAATGGGGAAAAAATGGCTTAGAAAGGGAAGAAAATAGGCTTAAAAGGGTTGAAAGTGGGCAAAAATGGTTTCGAAAGAGTCAAAAATGGCTTTAAAGGGGTTAGAGATGAGGAAAAAAATGGGTTAGGAATGGACATAACCGGCTTAAAACGGGATAGAAATGGCCAAAAATAGCGTAAGAAAGGTTAGCAATGGACAAAAAGAGGGTTAGAAATGGCCAAAAATGGCTTAAACCGAGTTCCAAGTTCGCAAGCCAGGCTAGAAATTGCCAAAACTGACTTAAACGGGGTTAGAAATAGACAAAAAATGGTTAAAATGGGTTAGAAGAGGGGAAAGAAAGGGTTAGAAATAGCCGAAAATGGCTTAAACCGGGTGAGAAATGGGCAAAAACGGGTTAGAAAGGGAAAAAAGAAGAGCTGTGCAAAAATTGGTTAGAAATGGATAAAAAAGGCTTAAAATGGTATAGAAATAGCAAAATCCGGTTAAAAACGGGTTAGAAGCGGGTAAAACCGGGTTAGATAGATCCGAAAACGGCTTAAAAGCTGAGAGAAATGGGAAAAAAATGGCTTAGAAAGGGAAGAAAATAGGCTTAAAAGGGGTTGAAAGTGGGCAAAAATGGTTTCGAAAGAGGCAAAAATGGCTTTAAAGGGGTTAGAGATGAGGAAAAAATGGGTTAGGAATGGACATAACCGGCTTAAAACGGGATAGAAATGGCCAAAAATAGCCTAAGAAAGGTTAGCAATGGACAAAAAGAGGGTTAGAAATGGCCAAAAATGGCTTAAACCGAGTTCCAAGTTCGCAAAGCCAGGCCAGATATTGCCAAAACTGACTTAAACGGGGTTAGAAATAGCCAAAAAAGGGTTAAAATGGGTTAGAAGAGGGGAAAGAAAGGGTTAGAAATAGCCGGAAATGGCTTAAACCGGGTGAGAAATGGGCAAAAACGGGTTAGAAAGGGAAAAAAGAATGGCTTACAAATGAGTGAAAGCGAGAAAAAATGGTTTAGAAAGAGTGGAAAATGGCTTTAGAAGGTTTAGAGAAGTGCAAAAGTGGTTTGGAAATGGCCAAACCCGGCTTAAAACTGGTTAGAGCTGTGCAAAATTGGTTAGAAATGGACAGAAAAGGCTTAAAATGGTATAGAAATAGCAAAATCCGGCTAAAAACGGGTTAGAAGCGGGTAAAAACGGGTTAGATAGATCCGAAAACGGCTTAAAAGGTGAGAGAAATGGGAAAAAATGTCTTAGAAAGGGAAGAAAAGAGGCTTAAAAGGGGTTGAAAGTGGGCAAAAATGGTTTCGAAAGAGTCAAAAATGGCTTTAAAGGGGTTAGAGATGAGGAAAAAATGGGTTAGGAATGGACATAACCGGCTTAAAACGGATAGAAATGGCCAAAAATAGCGTAAGAAAGGTTAGCAATGGACAAAAAGAGGGTTAGAAAATGGCCAAAAATGGCTTAAACCGAGTTCCAAGTTCGCAAAGCCAGGCTAGAAATTGCCAAAACTGACTTAAACGGGGTTAGAAATAGCCAAAAAAGGGTTAAAATGGGTTAGAAGAGGGGAAAGAAAGGGTTAGAAATAGCCGGAAATGGCTTAAACCGGGTGAGAAATGGGCAAAAACGGGTTAGAAAGGGAAAAAAGAATGGCTTACAAATGAGTGAAAGCGAGAAAAAATGGTTTAGAAAGAGTGGAAAATGGCTTTAGAAGGTTTAGAGAAGTGCAAAAGTGGTTTGGAAATGGCCAAACCGGCTTAAAACTGGTTAGAGCTGTGCAAAAATTGGTTAGAAATGGACAGAAAAGGCTTAAAATGGTATAGAAATAGCAATAACCGGCTAAAAACGGGTTAGAAGCGGGTAAAAACGGGTTAGATAGATCCGAAAACGGCTTAAAAGGTGAGAGAAATGGGAAAAAAATGTCTTAGAAAGGGAAGAAAAGAGGCTTAAAAGGGTTGAAAGTGGGCAAAAATGGTTTCGAAAGAGTCAAAAATGGCTTTAAAGGGGTTAGAGATGAGGAAAAAATGGGTTAGGAATGGACATAACCGGCTTAAAACGGGATAGAAATGGCCAAAAATAGCGTAAGAAAGGTTAGCAATGGACAAAAAGAGGGTTAGAAATGGCCAAAAATGGCTTAAACCGAGTTCCAAGTTCGCAAAGCCAGGCTAGAAATTGCCAAAACTGACTTAAACGGGGTTAGAAATAGCCAAAAAAGGGTTAAAATGGGTTAGAAGAGGGGAAAGAAAGGGTTAGAAATAGCCGGAAATGGCTTAAACCGGGTGAGAAATGGGCAAAAACGGGTTAGAAAGGGAAAAAAGAATGGCTTACAAATGAGTGAAAGCGAGAAAAAATGGTTTAGAAAGAGTGGAAAATGGCTTTAGAAGGTTTAGAGAAGTGCAAAAGTGGTTTGGAAATGGCCAAACCCGGCTTAAAACTGGTTAGAGCTGTGCAAAAATTGGTTAGAAATGGACAAAAAAGGCTTAAAATGGTATAGAAATAGCAAAATCCGGCTAAAAACGGGTTAGAAGCGGGTAAAAACGGGTTAGATAGATCCGAAAACGGCTTAAAGGTGAGAGAAATGGGAAAAAAATGATTAGAAAGGGAAGAAAAGAGGCTTAAAAGGGGTTGAAAGTGGGCAAAAATGGTTCGAAAGAGTCAAAAATGGCTTTAAAGGGGTTAGAGATGAGGAAAAAATGGGTTAGGAATGGACATAACCGGCTTAAAACGGGATAGAAATGGCCAAAAATAGCGTAAGAAAGGTTAGCAGTGGACAAAAAGAGGGTTAGAAATGGCCAAAAATGGCTTAAACCGAGTTCCAAGTTCGCAAAGCCAGGCTAGAAATTGCCAAAACTGACTTAAACGGGGTTAGAAATAGCCAAAAAAGGGTTAAAATGGGTTAGAAGAGGGGAAAGAAAGGGTTAGAAATAGCCGGAAATGGCTTAAACCGGGTGAGAAATGGGCAAAAACGGGTTAGAAAGGGAAAAAAGAATGGCTTACAAATGAGTGAAAGCGAGAAAAAATGGTTTAGAAAGAGTGGAAAATGGCTTTAGAAGGTTTAGAGAAGTGCAAAAGTGGTTTGGAAATGGCCAAACCCGGCTTAAAACTGGTTAGAGCTGTGCAAAAATTGGTTAGAAATGGACAGAAAAGGCTTAAAATGGTATAGAAATAGCAATAACCGGCTAAAAACGGGTTAGAAGCGGGTAAAAACGGGTTAGATAGATCCGAAAACGGCTTAAAAGGTGAGAGAAATGGGAAAAAAAATGGCTTAGAAAGGGAAGAAAATAGGCTTAAAAGGGGTTGAAAGTGGGCAAAAATGGTTTCGAAAGAGTCAAAAATGGCTTTAAAGGGGTTAGAGATGAGGAAAAAATGGGTTAGGAATGGACATAACCGGCTTAAAACGGGATAGAAATGGCCAAAAATAGCGTAAGAAAGGTTAGCAATGGACAAAAAGAGGGTTAGAAATGGCCAAAAATGGCTTAAACCGAGTTCCAAGTTCGCAAAGCCAGGCTAGAAATTGCCAAAACTGACTTAAACGGGGTTAGAAATAGCCAAAAAAGGGTTAAAATGGGTTAGAAGAGGGGAAAGAAAGGGTTAGAAATAGCCGGAAATGGCTTAAACCGGGTGAGAAATGGGCAAAAACGGGTTAGAAAGGGAAAAAAGAATGGCTTACAAATGAGTGAAAGCGAGAAAAAATGGTTTAGAAAGAGTGGAAAATGGCTTTAGAAGGTTTAGAGAAGTGCAAAAGTGTTTGGAAATGGCCAAACCCGGCTTAAAACTGGTTAGAGCTGTGCAAAAATTGGTTAGAAATGGACAGAAAAGGCTTAAAATGGTATAGAAATAGCAAAATCCGGCTAAAAACGGGTTAGAAGCGGGTAAAAACGGGTTAGATAGATCCGAAAACGGCTTAAAAGGTGAGAGAAATGGGAAAAAAATGTCTTAGAAAGGGAAGAAAAGAGGCTTAAAAGGGGTTGAAAGTGGGCAAAAATGGTTTCGAAAGAGGCAAAAATGGCTTTAAAGGGTTAGAGATGAGGAAAAAATGGGTTAGGAATGGACATAACCGGCTTAAACGGGATAGAAATGGCCAAAAATAGCCTAAGAAAGGTTAGCAATGGACAAAAAGAGGGTTAGAAATGGCCAAAAATGGCTTAAACCGAGTTCCAAGTTCGCAAAGCCAGGCCAGATATTGCCAAAACTGACTTAAACGGGGTTAGAAATAGCCAAAAAAGGGTTAAAATGGGTTAGAAGAGGGGAAAGAAAGGGTTAGAAATAGCCGGAAATGGCTTAAACCGGGTGAGAAATGGGCAAAAACGGGTTAGAAAGGGAAAAAAGAATGGCTTACAAATGAGTGAAAGCGAGAAAAAATGGTTTAGAAAGAGTGGAAAATGGCTTTAGAAGGTTTAGAGAAGTGCAAAAGTGGTTTGGAAATGGCCAAACCCGGCTTAAAACTGGTTAGAGCTGTGCAAAAATTGGTTAGAAATGGACAGAAAAGGCTTAAAATGGTATAGAAATAGCAAAATCCGGCTAAAAACGGGTTAGAAGCGGGTAAAAACGGGTTTAGATAGATCCGAAAACGCTTAAAAGGTGAGAGAAATGGGAAAAAAATGTCTTAGAAAGGGAAGAAAAGAGGCTTAAAAGGGGTTGAAAGTGGGCAAAAATGGTTTCGAAAGAGTCAAAAATGGCTTTAAAGGGGTTAGAGATGAGGAAAAAATGGGTTAGGAATGGACATAACCGGCTTAAAACGGGATAGAAATGGCCAAAAATAGCGTAAGAAAGGTTAGCAATGGACAAAAGAGGGTTAGAAATGGCCAAAAATGGCTTAAACCGAGTTCCAAGTTCGCAAAGCCAGGCTAGAAATTGCCAAAACTGACTTAAACGGGGTTAGAAATAGCCAAAAAAGGGTTAAAATGGGTTAGAAGAGGGGAAAGAAAGGGTTAGAAATAGCCGGAAATGGCTTAAACCGGGTGAGAAATGGGCAAAAACGGGTTAGAAAGGGAAAAAAGAATGGCTTACAAATGAGTGAAAGCGAGGAAAAAATGGTTTAGAAAGAGTGGAAAATGGCTTTAGAAGGTTTAGAGAAGTGCAAAAGTGGTTTGGAAATGGCCAAACCCGGCTTAAAACTGGTTAGAGCTGTGCAAAAATTGGTTAGAAATGGACAGAAAAGGCTTAAAATGGTATAGAAATAGCAATAACCGGCTAAAAACGGGTTAGAAGCGGGTAAAAACGGGTTAGATAGATCCGAAAACGGCTTAAAAGGTGAGAGAAATGGGAAAAAAATGTCTTAGAAAGGGAAGAAAAGAGGCTTAAAAGGGGTTGAAAGTGGGCAAAAATGGTTTCGAAAGAGTCAAAAATGGCTTTAAAGGGGTTAGAGATGAGGAAAAAATGGTTAGGAATGGACATAACCGGCTTAAAACGGGATAGAAATGGCCAAAAATAGCGTAAGAAAGGTTAGCAATGGACAAAAAGAGGGTTAGAAATGGCCAAAAATGGCTTAAACCGAGTTCCAAGTTCGCAAAGCCAGGCTAGAAATTGCCAAAACTGACTTAAACGGGGTTAGAAATAGCCAAAAAAGGGTTAAAATGGGTTAGAAGAGGGGAAAGAAAGGGTTAGAAATAGCCGGAAATGGCTTAAACCGGGTGAGAAATGGGCAAAAACGGGTTAGAAAGGGAAAAAAGAATGGCTTACAAATGAGTGAAAGCGAGAAAAAATGGTTTAGAAAGAGTGGAAAATGGCTTTAGAAGGTTTAGAGAAGTGCAAAAGTGGTTTGGAAATGGCCAAACCCGGCTTAAAACTGGTTAGAGCTGTGCAAAAATTGGTTAGAAATGGACAAAAAAGGCTTAAAATGGTATAGAAATAGCAAAATCCGGCTAAAAACGGGTTAGAAGCGGGTAAAAAACGGGTTAGATAGATCCGAAAACGGCTTAAAAGGTGAGAGAAATGGGAAAAAAATGATTAGAAAGGGAAGAAAAGAGGCTTAAAAGGGGTTGAAAGTGGGCAAAAATGGTTTCGAAGAGTCAAAAATGGCTTTAAAGGGGTTAGAGATGAGGAAAAAATGGGTTAGGAATGGACATAACCGGCTTAAAACGGGATAGAAATGGCCAAAAATAGCGTAAGAAAGGTTAGCAGTGGACAAAAAGAGGGTTAGAAATGGCCAAAAATGGCTTAAACCGAGTTCCAAGTTCGCAAAGCCAGGCTAGAAATTGCCAAAACTGACTTAAACGGGGTTAGAAATAGCCAAAAAAGGGTTAAAATGGGTTAGAAGAGGGTAAGAAAGGGTTAGAAATAGCCGGAAATGGCTTAAACCGGGTGAGAAATGGGCAAAAACGGGTTAGAAAGGGAAAAAAGAATGGCTTACAAATGAGTGAAAGCGAGAAAAAATGGTTTAGAAAGAGTGGAAAATGGCTTTAGAAGGTTTAGAGAAGTGCAAAAGTGGTTTGGAAATGGCCAAACCCGGCTTAAAACTGGTTAGAGCTGTGCAAAAATTGGTTAGAAATGGACAGAAAAGGCTTAAAATGGTATAGAAATAGCAATAACCGGCTAAAAACGGGTTAGAAGCGGGTAAAAACGGGTTAGATAGATCCGAAAACGGCTTAAAAGGTGAGAGAAATGGGAAAAAAATGGCTTAGAAAGGGAAGAAAATAGGCTTAAAAGGGGTTGAAAGTGGGCAAAAATGGTTTCGAAAGAGTCAAAAATGGCTTTAAAGGGGTTAGAGATGAGGAAAAAATGGGTTAGGAATGGACATAACCGGCTTAAAACGGGATAGAAATGGCCAAAAATAGCGTAAGAAAGGTTAGCAATGGACAAAAAGAGGGTTAGAAATGGCCAAAAATGGCTTAAACCGAGTTCCAAGTTCGCAAAGCCAGGCTAGAAATTGCCAAAACTGACTTAAACGGGGTTAGAAATAGCCAAAAAAGGGTTAAAATGGGTTAGAAGAGGGGAAAGAAAGGGTTAGAAATAGCCGGAAATGGCTTAAACCGGGTGAGAAATGGGCAAAAACGGGTTAGAAAGGGAAAAAAGAATGGCTTACAAATGAGTGAAAGCGAGAAAAAATGGTTTAGAAAGAGTGGAAAATGGCTTTAGAAGGTTTAGAGAAGTGCAAAAGTGGTTTGGAAATGGCCAAACCCGGCTTAAAACTGGTTAGAGCTGTGCAAAAATTGGTTAGAAATGGACAGAAAAGGCTTAAAATGGTATAGAAATAGCAAAATCCGGCTAAAAACGGGTTAGAAGCGGGTAAAAACGGGTTAGATAGATCCGAAAACGGCTTAAAAGGTGAGAGAAATGGGAAAAAAATGTCTTAGAAAGGGAAGAAAAGAGGCTTAAAAGGGGTTGAAAGTGGGCAAAAATGGTTTCGAAAGAGTCAAAAATGGCTTTAAAGGGGTTAGAGATGAGGAAAAAATGGGTTAGGAATGGACATAACCGGCTTAAAACGGGATAGAAATGGCCAAAAATAGCGTAAGAAAGGTTAGCAATGGACAAAAAGAGGGTTAGAAATGGCCAAAAATGGCTTAAACCGAGTTCCAAGTTCGCAAAGCCAGGCTAGAAATTGCCAAAACTGACTTAAACGGGGTTAGAAATAGCCAAAAAAGGGTTAAAATGGGTTAGAAGAGGGGAAAGAAAGGGTTAGAAATAGCCGGAAATGGCTTAAACCGGGTGAGAAATGGGCAAAAACGGGTTAGAAAGGGAAAAAAGAATGGCTTACAAATGAGTGAAAGCGAGAAAAAATGGTTTAGAAAGAGTGGAAAATGGCTTTAGAAGGTTTAGAGAAGTGCAAAAGTGGTTTGGAAATGGCCAAACCCGGCTTAAAACTGGTTAGAGCTGTGCAAAAATTGGTTAGAAATGGACAGAAAAGGCTTAAAATGGTATAGAAATAGCAATAACCGGCTAAAAACGGGTTAGAAGCGGGTAAAAACGGGTTAGATAGATCCGAAAACGGCTTAAAAGGTGAGAGAAATGGGAAAAAAATGGCTTAGAAAGGGAAGAAAAGAGGCTTAAAAGGGGTTGAAAGTGGGCAAAAATGGTTTCGAAAGAGTCAAAAATGGCTTTAAAGGGGTTAGAGATGAGGAAAAAATGGGTTAGGAATGGACATAACCGGCTTAAAACGGGATAGAAATGGCCAAAAATAGCGTAAGAAAGGTTAGCAATGGACAAAAAGAGGGTTAGAAATGGCCAAAAATGGCTTAAACCGAGTTCCAAGTTCGCAAAGCCAGGCTAGAAATTGCCAAAACTGACTTAAACGGGGTTAGAAATAGCCAAAAAAGGGTTAAAATGGGTTAGAAGAGGGGAAAGAAAGGGTTAGAAGTTGCCGGAAATGGCTTAAACCGGGTGAGAAATGGGCAAAAACGGGTTAGAAAGGGAAAAAAGAATGGCTTACAAATGAGTGAAAGCGAGAAAAAATGGTTTAGAAAGAGTGGAAAATGGCTTTAGAAGGTTTAGAGAAGTGCAAAAGTGGTTTGGAAATGGCCAAACCCGGCTTAAAACTGGTTAGAGCTGTGCAAAAATTGGTTAGAAATGGACAAAAAAGGCTTAAAATGGTATAGAAATAGCAAAATCCGGCTAAAAACGGGTTAGAAGCGGGTAAAAACGGGTTAGATAGATCCGAAAACGGCTTAAAAGGTGAGAGAAATGGGAAAAAAATGATTAGAAAGGGAAGAAAATAGGCTTAAAAGGGGTTGAAAGTGGGCAAAAATGGTTTCGAAAGAGTCAAAAATGGCTTTAAAGGGGTTAGAGATGAGGAAAAAATGGGTTAGGAATGGACATAACCGGCTTAAAACGGGATAGAAATGGCCAAAAATAGCGTAAGAAAGGTTAGCAATGGACAAAAAGAGGGTTAGAAATGGCCAAAAATGGCTTAAACCGAGTTCCAAGTTCGCAAAGCCAGGCTAGAAATAGCCAAAACTGACTTAAACGGGGTTAGAAATAGCCAAAAAAGGGTTAAAATGGGTTAGAAGAGGGGAAAGAAAGGGTTAGAAATAGCCGGAAATGGCTTAAACCGGGTGAGAAATGGGCAAAAACGGGTTAGAAAGGGAAAAAAGAATGGCTGAAAAACGAGTGAAAGCGAGAAAAAATGGTTTAGAAAGAGTGGAAAATGGCTTTAGAAGGTTTAGAGAAGTGCAAAAGTGGTTTGGAAATGGCCAAACCCGGCTTAAAACTGGTTAGAGCTGTGCAAAAATTGGTTAGAAATGGACAGAAAAGGCTTAAAATGGTATAGAAATAGCAATAACCGGCTAAAAACGGGTTAGAAGCGGGTAAAAAACGGGTTAGATAGATCCGAAAATGGCTTAAAAGGTGAGAGAAATGGGAAAAAAATGGTTTAGAAAGGGAAGAAAATAGGCTTAAAAGGGGTTGAAAGTGGGCAAAAATGGTTTCGAAAGAGTCAAAAATGGCTTTAAAGGGGTTAGAGATGAGGAAAAAATGGTTTAGGAATGGACATAACCGGCTTAAAACGGGATAGAAATGGCCAAAAATAGCGTAAGAAAGGTTAGCAGTGGACAAAAAGAGGGTTAGAAATGGCCAAAAATGGCTTAAACCGAGTTCCAAGTTCGCAAAGCCAGGCTAGAAATTGCCAAAACTGACTTAAACGGGGTTAGAAATAGCCAAAAAAGGGTTAAAATGGGTTAGAAGAGGGGAAAGAAAGGGTTAGAAATAGCCGAAAATGGCTTAAACCGGGTGAGAAATGGGAAAAAACGGGTTAGAAAGGGAAAAAAGAATGGCTTACAAATGAGTGAAAGCGAGAAAAAATGGTTTAGAAAGAGTGGAAAATGGCTTTAGAAGGTTTAGAGAAGTGCAAAAGTGGTTTGGAAATGGCCAAACCCGGCTTAAAACTGGTTAGAGCTGTGCAAAAATTGGTTAGAAATGGACAAAAAAGGCTTAAAATGGCATAGAAATAGCAAAATCCGGCTAAAAACGGGTTAGAAGCGGGTAAAAACGGGTTAGATAGATCCGAAAACGGCTTAAAAGGTGAGAGAAATGGGAAAAAAATGGCTTAGAAAGGGAAGAAAATAGGCTTAAAAGGGGTTGAAAGTGGGCAAAAATGGTTTCGAAAGAGTCAAAAATGGCTTTAAAGGGGTTAGAGATGAGGAAAAAATGGGTTAGGAATGGACATAACCGGCTTAAAACGGGATAGAAATGGCCAAAAATAGCGTAAGAAAGGTTAGCAATGGACAAAAAGAGGGTTAGAAATGGCCAAAAATGGCTTAAACCGAGTTCCAAGTTCGCAAAGCCAGGCTAGAAATTGCCAAAACTGACTTAAACGGGGTTAGAAATAGCCAAAAAAGGGTTAAAATGGGTTAGAAGAGGGGAAAGAAAGGGTTAGAAATAGCCGGAAATGGCTTAAACCGGGTGAGAAATGGGCAAAAACGGGTTAGAAAGGGAAAAAAGAATGGCTTACAAATGAGTGAAAGCGAGAAAAAATGGTTTAGAAAGAGTGGAAAATGGCTTTAGAAGGTTTAGAGAAGTGCAAAAGTGGTTTGGAAATGGCCAAACCCGGCTTAAAACTGGTTAGAGCTGTGCAAAAATTGGTTAGAAATGGACAAAAAAGGCTTAAAATGGTATAGAAATAGCAAAATCCGGCTAAAAACGGGTTAGAAGCGGGTAAAAACGGGTTAGATAGATCCGAAAACGGCTTAAAAGGTGAGAGAAATGGGAAAAAAATGGCTTAGAAAGGGAAGAAAATAGGCTTAAAAGGGGTTGAAAGTGGGCAAAAATGGTTTCGAAAGAGTCAAAAATGGCTTTAAAGGGGTTAGAGATGAGGAAAAAATGGGTTAGGAATGGACATAACCGGCTTAAAACGGGATAGAAATGGCCAAAAATAGCGTAAGAAAGGTTAGCAATGGACAAAAAGAGGGTTAGAAATGGCCAAAAATGGCTTAAACCGAGTTCCAAGTTCGCAAAGCCAGGCTAGAAATTGCCAAAACTGACTTAAACGGGGTTAGAAATAGCCAAAAAAGGGTTAAAATGGGTTAGAAGAGGGGAAAGAAAGGGTTAGAAATAGCCGGAAATGGCTTAAACCGGGTGAGAAATGGGCAAAAACGGGTTAGAAAGGGAAAAAAGAATGGCTTACAAATGAGTGAAAGCGAGAAAAAATGGTTTAGAAAGAGTGGAAAATGGCTTTAGAAGGTTAGAGAAGTGCAAAAGTGGTTTGGAAATGGCCAAACCCGGCTTAAAACTGGTTAGAGCTGTGCAAAAATTGGTTAGAAATGGACAGAAAAGGCTTAAAATGGTATAGAAATAGCAAAATCCGGCTAAAAACGGGTTAGAAGCGGGTAAAAACGGGTTAGATAGATCCGAAAATGGCTTAAAAGGTGAGAGAAATGGGAAAAAAATGGCTTAGAAAGGGAAGAAAAGAGGCTTAAAAGGGGTTGAAAGTGGGCAAAAATGGTTTCGAAAGAGTCAAAAATGGCTTTAAAGGGGTTAGAGATGAGGAAAAAATGGGTTAGGAATGGACATAACCGGCTTAAAACGGGATAGAAATGGCCAAAAATAGCGTAAGAAAGGTTAGCAATGGACAAAAAGAGGGTTAGAAATGGCCAAAAATGGCTTAAACCGAGTTCCAAGTTCGCAAAGCCAGGCTAGAAATTGCCAAAACTGACTTAAACGGGGTTAGAAATAGCCAAAAAAGGGTTAAAATGGGTTAGAAGAGGGGAAAGAAAGGGTTAGAAATAGCCGGAAATGGCTTAAACCGGGTGAGAAATGGGCAAAAACGGGTTAGAAAGGGAAAAAAGAATGGCTTACAAATGAGTGAAAGCGAGAAAAAATGGTTTAGAAAGAGTGGAAAATGGCTTTAGAAGGTTTAGAGAAGTGCAAAAGTGGTTTGGAAATGGCCAAACCCGGCTTAAAACTGGTTAGAGCTGTGCAAAAATTGGTTAGAAATGGACAGAAAAGGCTTAAAATGGTATAGAAATAGCAATAACCGGCTAAAAACGGGTTAGAAGCGGGTAAAAACGGGTTAGATAGATCCGAAAACGGCTTAAAAGGTGAGAGAAATGGGGGAAAAATGGCTTAGAAAGGGAAGAAAATAGGCTTAAAAGGGGTTGAAAGTGGGCAAAAATGGTTTCGAAAGAGGCAAAAATGGCTTTAAAGGGGTTAGAGATGAGGAAAAAATGGGTTAGGAATGGACATAACCGGCTTAAAACGGGATAGAAATGGCCAAAAATAGCGTAAGAAAGGTTAGCAATGGACAAAAAGAGGGTTAGAAATGGCCAAAAATGGCTTAAACCGAGTTCCAAGTTCGCAAAGCCAGGCTAGAAATTGCCAAAACTGACTTAAACGGGGTTAGAAATAGCCAAAAAAGGGTTAAAATGGGTTAGAAGAGGGGAAAGAAAGGGTTAGAAATAGCCGGAAATGGCTTAAACCGGGTGAGAAATGGGCAAAAACGGGTTAGAAAGGGAAAAAAGAATGGCTTACAAATGAGTGAAAGCGAGAAAAAATGGTTTAGAAAGAGTGGAAAATGGCTTTAGAAGGTTTAGAGAAGTGCAAAAGTGGTTTGGAAATGGCCAAACCCGGCTTAAAACTGGTTAGAGCTGTGCAAAAATTGGTTAGAAATGGACAGAAAAGGCTTAAAATGGTATAGAAATAGCAATAACTGGCTAAAAACGGGTTAGAAGCGGGTAAAAACGGGTTAGATAGATCCGAAAATGGCTTAAAAGGTGAGAGAAATGGGAAAAAAATGGCTTAGAAAGGGAAGAAAAGAGGCTTAAAAGGGGTTGAAAGTGGGCAAAAATGGTTTCGAAAGAGTCAAAAATGGCTTTAAAGGGGTTAGAGATGAGGAAAAAATGGGTTAGGAATGGACATAACCGGCTTAAAACGGGATAGAAATGGCCAAAAATAGCGTAAGAAAGGTTAGCAATGGACAAAAAGAGGGTTAGAAATGGCCAAAAATGGCTTAAACCGAGTTCCAAGTTCGCAAAGCCAGGCTAGAAATTGCCAAAACTGACTTAAACGGGGTTAGAAATAGCCAAAAAAGGGTTAAAATGGGTTAGAAGAGGGGAAAGAAAGGGTTAGAAATAGCCGGAAATGGCTTAAACCGGGTGAGAAATGGGCAAAAACGGGTTAGAAAGGGAAAAAAGAATGGCTTACAAATGAGTGAAAGCGAGAAAAAATGGTTTAGAAAGAGTGGAAAATGGCTTTAGAAGGTTTAGAGAAGTGCAAAAGTGGTTTGGAAATGGCCAAACCCGGCTTAAAACTGGTTAGAGCTGTGCAAAAATTGGTTAGAAATGGACAAAAAAGGCTTAAAATGGTATAGAAATAGCAAAATCCGGCTAAAAACGGGTTAGAAGCGGGAAAAAACGGGTTAGATAGATCCGAAAACGGCTTAAAAGGTGAGAGAAATGGGAAAAAAATGGCTTAGAAAGGGAAGAAAATAGGCTTAAAAGGGGTTGAAAGTGGGCAAAAATGGTTTCGAAAGAGTCAAAAATGGCTTTAAAGGGGTTAGAGATGAGGAAAAAATGGGTTAGGAATGGACATAACCGGCTTAAAACGGGATAGAAATGGCCAAAAATAGCGTAAGAAAGGTTAGCAATGGACAAAAAGAGGGTTAGAAATGGCCAAAAATGGCTTAAACCGAGTTCCAAGTTCGCAAAGCCAGGCTAGAAATTGCCAAAACTGACTTAAACGGGGTTAGAAATAGCCAAAAAAGGGTTAAAATGGGTTAGAAGAGGGGAAAGAAAGGGTTAGAAATAGCCGGAAATGGCTTAAACCGGGTGAGAAATGGGCAAAAACGGGTTAGAAAGGGAAAAAAGAATGGCTTACAAATGAGTGAAAGCGAGAAAAAATGGTTTAGAAAGAGTGGAAAATGGCTTTAGAAGGTTTAGAGAAGTGCAAAAGTGGTTTGGAAATGGCCAAACCCGGCTTAAAACTGGTTAGAGCTGTGCAAAAATTGGTTAGAAATGGACAAAAAAGGCTTAAAATGGTATAGAAATAGCAAAATCCGGCTAAAAACGGGTTAGAAGCGGGTAAAAACGGGTTAGATAGATCCGAAAACGGCTTAAAAGGTGAGAGAAATGGGAAAAAAATGGCTTAGAAAGGGAAGAAAATAGGCTTAAAAGGGGTTGAAAGTGGGCAAAAATGGTTTCGAAAGAGTCAAAAATGGCTTTAAAGGGGTTAGAGATGAGGAAAAAATGGGTTAGGAATGGACATAACCGGCTTAAAACGGGATAGAAATGGCCAAAAATAGCGTAAGAAAGGTTAGCAATGGACAAAAAGAGGGTTAGAAATGGCCAAAAATGGCTTAAACCGAGTTCCAAGTTCGCAAAGCCAGGCTAGAAATTGCCAAAACTGACTTAAACGGGGTTAGAAATAGCCAAAAAAGGGTTAAAATGGGTTAGAAGAGGGGAAAGAAAGGGTTAGAAATAGCCGGAAATGGCTTAAACCGGGTGAGAAATGGGCAAAAACGGGTTAGAAAGGGAAAAAAGAATGGCTTACAAATGAGTGAAAGCGAGAAAAAATGGTTTAGAAAGAGTGGAAAATGGCTTTAGAAGGTTTAGAGAAGTGCAAAAGTGGTTTGGAAATGGCCAAACCCGGCTTAAAACTGGTTAGAGCTGTGCAAAAATTGGTTAGAAATGGACAGAAAAGGCTTAAAATGGTATAGAAATAGCAAAATCCGGCTAAAAACGGGTTAGAAGCGGGTAAAAACGGGTTAGATAGATCCGAAAATGGCTTAAAAGGTGAGAGAAATGGGAAAAAAATGGCTTAGAAAGGGAAGAAAAGAGGCTTAAAAGGGGTTGAAAGTGGGCAAAAATGGTTTCGAAAGAGTCAAAAATGGCTTTAAAGGGGTTAGAGATGAGGAAAAAATGGGTTAGGAATGGACATAACCGGCTTAAAACGGGATAGAAATGGCCAAAAATAGCGTAAGAAAGGTTAGCAATGGACAAAAAGAGGGTTAGAAATGGCCAAAAATGGCTTAAACCGAGTTCCAAGTTCGCAAAGCCAGGCTAGAAATTGCCAAAACTGACTTAAACGGGGTTAGAAATAGCCAAAAAAGGGTTAAAATGGGTTAGAAGAGGGGAAAGAAAGGGTTAGAAATAGCCGGAAATGGCTTAAACCGGGTGAGAAATGGGCAAAAACGGGTTAGAAAGGGAAAAAAGAATGGCTTACAAATGAGTGAAAGCGAGAAAAAATGGTTTAGAAAGAGTGGAAAATGGCTTTAGAAGGTTTAGAGAAGTGCAAAAGTGGTTTGGAAATGGCCAAACCCGGCTTAAAACTGGTTAGAGCTGTGCAAAAATTGGTTAGAAATGGACAAAAAAGGCTTAAAATGGTATAGAAATAGCAAAATCCGGCTAAAAACGGGTTAGAAGCGGGAAAAAACGGGTTAGATAGATCCGAAAACGGCTTAAAAGGTGAGAGAAATGGGAAAAAAATGGCTTAGAAAGGGAAGAAAATAGGCTTAAAAGGGGTTGAAAGTGGGCAAAAATGGTTTCGAAAGAGTCAAAAATGGCTTTAAAGGGGTTAGAGATGAGGAAAAAATGGGTTAGGAATGGACATAACCGGCTTAAAACGGGATAGAAATGGCCAAAAATAGCGTAAGAAAGGTTAGCAATGGACAAAAAGAGGGTTAGAAATGGCCAAAAATGGCTTAAACCGAGTTCCAAGTTCGCAAAGCCAGGCCAGATATTGCCAAAACTGACTTAAACGGGGTTAGAAATAGCCAAAAAAGGGTTAAAATGGGTTAGAAGAGGGGAAAGAAAGGGTTAGAAATAGCCGGAAATGGCTTAAACCGGGTGAGAAATGGGCAAAAACGGGTTAGAAAGGGAAAAAAGAATGGCTTACAAATGAGTGAAAGCGAGAAAAAATGGTTTAGAAAGAGTGGAAAATGGCTTTAGAAGGTTTAGAGAAGTGCAAAAGTGGTTTGGAAATGGCCAAACCCGGCTTAAAACTGGTTAGAGCTGTGCAAAAATTGGTTAGAAATGGACAGAAAAGGCTTAAAATGGTATAGAAATAGCAATAACCGGCTAAAAACGGGTTAGAAGCGGGTAAAAACGGGTTAGATAGATCCGAAAACGGCTTAAAAGGTGAGAGAAATGGGGGAAAAATGGCTTAGAAAGGGAAGAAAATAGGCTTAAAAGGGGTTGAAAGTGGGCAAAAATGGTTTCGAAAGAGGCAAAAATGGCTTTAAAGGGGTTAGAGATGAGGAAAAAATGGATTAGGAATGGACATAACCGGCTTAAAACGGGATAGAAATGGCCAAAAATAGCGTAAGAAAGGTTAGCAATGGACAAAAAGAGGGTTAGAAATGGCCAAAAATGGCTTAAACCGAGTTCCAAGTTCGCAAAGCCAGGCTAGAAATTGCCAAAACTGACTTAAACGGGGTTAGAAATAGCCAAAAAAGGGTTAAAATGGGTTAGAAGAGGGGAAAGAAAGGGTTAGAAATAGCCGGAAATGGCTTAAACCGGGTGAGAAATGGGCAAAAACGGGTTAGAAAGGGAAAAAAGAATGGCTTACAAATGAGTGAAAGCGAGAAAAAATGGTTTAGAAAGAGTGGAAAATGGCTTTAGAAGGTTTAGAGAAGTGCAAAAGTGGTTTGGAAATGGCCAAACCCGGCTTAAAACTGGTTAGAGCTGTGCAAAAATTGGTTAGAAATGGACAGAAAAGGCTTAAAATGGTATAGAAATAGCAATAACTGGCTAAAAACGGGTTAGAAGCGGGTAAAAACGGGTTAGATAGATCCGAAAATGGCTTAAAAGGTGAGAGAAATGGGAAAAAAATGGCTTAGAAAGGGAAGAAAAGAGGCTTAAAAGGGGTTGAAAGTGGGCAAAAATGGTTTCGAAAGAGTCAAAAATGGCTTTAAAGGGGTTAGAGATGAGGAAAAAATGGGTTAGGAATGGACATAACCGGCTTAAAACGGGATAGAAATGGCCAAAAATAGCGTAAGAAAGGTTAGCAATGGACAAAAAGAGGGTTAGAAATGGCCAAAAATGGCTTAAACCGAGTTCCAAGTTCGCAAAGCCAGGCTAGAAATTGCCAAAACTGACTTAAACGGGGTTAGAAATAGCCAAAAAAGGGTTAAAATGGGTTAGAAGAGGGGAAAGAAAGGGTTAGAAATAGCCGGAAATGGCTTAAACCGGGTGAGAAATGGGCAAAAACGGGTTAGAAAGGGAAAAAAGAATGGCTTACAAATGAGTGAAAGCGAGAAAAAATGGTTTAGAAAGAGTGGAAAATGGCTTTAGAAGGTTTAGAGAAGTGCAAAAGTGGTTTGGAAATGGCCAAACCCGGCTTAAAACTGGTTAGAGCTGTGCAAAAATTGGTTAGAAATGGACAAAAAAGGCTTAAAATGGTATAGAAATAGCAAAATCCGGCTAAAAACGGGTTAGAAGCGGGAAAAAACGGGTTAGATAGATCCGAAAACGGCTTAAAAGGTGAGAGAAATGGGAAAAAAATGGCTTAGAAAGGGAAGAAAATAGGCTTAAAAGGGGTTGAAAGTGGGCAAAAATGGTTTCGAAAGAGTCAAAAATGGCTTTAAAGGGGTTAGAGATGAGGAAAAAATGGGTTAGGAATGGACATAACCGGCTTAAAACGGGATAGAAATGGCCAAAAATAGCGTAGAGAAAGGTTAGCAATGGACAAAAAGAGGGTTAGAAATGGCCAAAAATGGCTTAAACCGAGTTCCAAGTTCGCAAAGCCAGGCTAGAAATTGCCAAAACTGACTTAAACGGGGTTAGAAATAGCCAAAAAAGGGTTAAAATGGGTTAGAAGAGGGGAAAGAAAGGGTTAGAAGTTGCCCGAAATGGCTTAAACCGGGTGAGAAATGGGCAAAAACGGGTTAGAAAGGGAAAAAAGAATGGCTTACAAACGAGTGAAAGCGAGAAAAAATGGTTTAGAAAGAGTGGAAAATGGCTTTAGAAGGTTTAGAGAAGTGCAAAAGTGGTTTGGAAATGGCCAAACCCGGCTTAAAACTGGTTAGAGCTGTGCAAAAATTGGTTAGAAATGGACAAAAAAGTCTTAAAATGGTATAGAAATAGCAATAACCGGCTAAAAACGGGTTAGAAGCGGGTAAAAACGGGTTAGATAGATCCGAAAATGGCTTAAAAGGTGAGAGAAATGGGAAAAAAATGGCTTAGAAAGGGAAGAAAATAGGCTTAAAAGGGGTTGAAAGTGGGCAAAAATGGTTTCGAAAGAGGCAAAAATGGCTTTAAAGGGGTTAGAGATGAGGAAAAAATGGGTTAGGAATGGACATAACCGGCTTAAAACGGGATAGAAATGGCCAAAAATAGCGTAAGAAAGGTTAGCAATGGACAAAAAGAGGGTTAGAAATGGCCAAAAATGGCTTAAACCGAGTTCCAAGTTCGCAAAGCCAGGCTAGAAATTGCCAAAACTGACTTAAACGGGGTTAGAAATAGCCAAAAAAGGGTTAAAATGGGTTAGAAGAGGGGAAAGAAAGGGTTAGAAATAGCCGAAAATGGCTTAAACCGGGTGAGAAATGGGAAAAAACGGGTTAGAAAGGGAAAAAAGAAGAGCGGTGCAAAAATTGGTTAGAAATGGACAGAAAAGGCTTAAAATGGTATAGAAATAGCAAAATCCGGCTAAAAACGGGTTAGAAGCGGGAAAAAACGGGTTAGATAGATCCGAAAACGGCTTAAAAGGTGAGAGAAATGGGAAAAAAATGGCTTAGAAAAGGAAGAAAATAGGCTTAAAAGGGGTTGAAAGTGGGCAAAAATGGTTTCGAAAGAGGCAAAAATGGCTTTAAAGGGGTTAGATATGAGGAAAAAATGGGTTAGGAATGGACATAACCGGCTTAAAACGGGATAGAAATGGCCAAAAATCGCGTAAGAAAGGTTAGCAATGGACAAAAAGAGGGTTAGAAATGGCCAAAAATGGCTTAAACCGAGTTCCAAGTTCGCAAAGCCAGGCTAGAAATTGCCAAAACTGACTTAAACGGGGTTAGAAATAGCCAAAAAAGGGTTAAAATGGGTTAGAAGAGGGGAAAGAAAGGGTTAGAAGTTGCCCGAAATGGCTTAAACCGGGTGAGAAATGGGCAAAAACGGGTTAGAAAGGGAAAAAAGAATGGCTTACAAACAAGTGAAAGCGAGAAAAAATGGTTTAGAAAGAGTGGAAAATGGCTTTAGAAGGTTTAGAGAAGTGCAAAAGTGGTTTGGAAATGGCCAAACCCGGCTTAAAACTGGTTAGAGCTGTGCAAAAATTGGTTAGAAATGGACAAAAAAGGCTTAAAATGGTATAGAAATAGCAATAACCGGCTAAAAACGGGTTAGAAGCGGGTAAAAACGGGTTAGATAGATCCGAAAACGGCTTAAAAGGTGAGAGAAATGGGGGAAAAATGGCTTAGAAAGGGAAGAAAATAGGCTTAAAAGGGGTTGAAAGTGGGCAAAAATGGTTTCGAAAGAGGCAAAAATGGCTTTAAAGGGGTTAGAGATGAGGAAAAAATGGATTAGGAATGGACATAACCGGCTTAAAACGGGATAGAAATGGCCAAAAATAGCGTAAGAAAGGTTAGCAATGGACAAAAAGAGGGTTAGAAATGGCCAAAAATGGCTTAAACCGAGTTCCAAGTTCGCAAAGCCAGGCTAGAAATTGCCAAAACTGACTTAAACGGGGTTAGAAATAGCCAAAAAAGGGTTAAAATGGGTTAGAAGAGGGGAAAGAAAGGGTTAGAAATAGCCGGAAATGGCTTAAACCGGGTGAGAAATGGGCAAAAACGGGTTAGAAAGGGAAAAAAGAATGGCTTACAAATGAGTGAAAGCGAGAAAAAATGGTTTAGAAAGAGTGGAAAATGGCTTTAGAAGGTTTAGAGAAGTGCAAAAGTGGTTTGGAAATGGCCAAACCCGGCTTAAAACTGGTTAGAGCTGTGCAAAAATTGGTTAGAAATGGACAGAAAAGGCTTAAAATGGTATAGAAATAGCAATAACTGGCTAAAAACGGGTTAGAAGCGGGTAAAAACGGGTTAGATAGATCCGAAAATGGCTTAAAAGGTGAGAGAAATGGGAAAAAAATGGCTTAGAAAGGGAAGAAAAGAGGCTTAAAAGGGGTTGAAAGTGGGCAAAAATGGTTTCGAAAGAGTCAAAAATGGCTTTAAAGGGGTTAGAGATGAGGAAAAAATGGGTTAGGAATGGACATAACCGGCTTAAAACGGGATAGAAATGGCCAAAAATAGCGTAAGAAAGGTTAGCAATGGACAAAAAGAGGGTTAGAAATGGCCAAAAATGGCTTAAACCGAGTTCCAAGTTCGCAAAGCCAGGCTAGAAATTGCCAAAACTGACTTAAACGGGGTTAGAAATAGCCAAAAAAGGGTTAAAATGGGTTAGAAGAGGGGAAAGAAAGGGTTAGAAATAGCCGGAAATGGCTTAAACCGGGTGAGAAATGGGCAAAAACGGGTTAGAAAGGGAAAAAAGAATGGCTTACAAATGAGTGAAAGCGAGAAAAAATGGTTTAGAAAGAGTGGAAAATGGCTTTAGAAGGTTTAGAGAAGTGCAAAAGTGGTTTGGAAATGGCCAAACCCTGCTTAAAACTGGTTAGAGCTGTGCAAAAATTGGTTAGAAATGGACAAAAAAGGCTTAAAATGGTATAGAAATAGCAAAATCCGGCTAAAAACGGGTTAGAAGCGGGAAAAAACGGGTTAGATAGATCCGAAAACGGCTTAAAAGGTGAGAGAAATGGGAAAAAAATGGCTTAGAAAGGGAAGAAAATAGGCTTAAAAGGGGTTGAAAGTGGGCAAAAATGGTTTCGAAAGAGGCAAAAATGGCTTTAAAGGGGTTAGAGATGAGGAAAAAATGGGTTAGGAATGGACATAACCGGCTTAAAACGGGATAGAAATGGCCAAAAATAGCGTAAGAAAGGTTAGCAATGGACAAAAAGAGGGTTAGAAATGGCCAAAAATGGCTTAAACCGAGTTCCAAGTTCGCAAAGCCAGGCTAGAAATTGCCAAAACTGACTTAAACGGGGTTAGAAATAGCCAAAAAAGGGTTAAAATGGGTTAGAAGAGGGGAAAGAAAGGGTTAGAAATAGCCGAAAATGGCTTAAACCGGGTGAGAAATGGGAAAAAACGGGTTAGAAAGGGAAAAAAGAAGAGCGGTGCAAAAATTGGTTAGAAATGGACAGAAAAGGCTTAAAATGGTATAGAAATAGCAAAATCCGGCTAAAAACGGGTTAGAAGCGGGAAAAAACGGGTTAGATAGATCCGAAAACGGCTTAAAAGGTGAGAGAAATGGGAAAAAAATGGCTTAGAAAAGGAAGAAAATAGGCTTAAAAGGGGTTGAAAGTGGGCAAAAATGGTTTCGAAAGAGGCAAAAATGGCTTTAAAGGGGTTAGATATGAGGAAACAATGGGTTAGGAATGGACATAACCGGCTTAAAACGGGATAGAAATGGCCAAAAATCGCGTAAGAAAGGTTAGCAATGGACAAAAAGAGGGTTAGAAATGGCCAAAAATGGCTTAAACCGAGTTCCAAGTTCGCAAAGCCAGGCTAGAAATTGCCAAAACTGACTTAAACGGGGTTAGAAATAGCCAAAAAAGGGTTAAAATGGGTTAGAAGAGGGGAAAGAAAGGGTTAGAAGTTGCCCGAAATGGCTTAAACCGGGTGAGAAATGGGCAAAAACGGGTTAGAAAGGGAAAAAAGAATGGCTTACAAACAAGTGAAAGCGAGAAAAAATGGTTTAGAAAGAGTGGAAAATGGCTTTAGAAGGTTTAGAGAAGTGCAAAAGTGGTTTGGAAATGGCCAAACCCGGCTTAAAACTGGTTAGAGCTGTGCAAAAATTGGTTAGAAATGGACAAAAAAGGCTTAAAATGGTATAGAAATAGCAAAATCCGGCTAAAAACGGGTTAGAAGCGGGAAAAAACGGGTTAGATAGATCCGAAAACGGCTTAAAAGGTGAGAGAAATGGGAAAAAAATGGCTTAGAAAGGGAAGAAAATAGGCTTAAAAGGGGTTGAAAGTGGGCAAAAATGGTTTCGAAAGAGTCAAAAATGGCTTTAAAGGGGTTAGAGATGAGGAAAAAATGGGTTAGGAATGGACATAACCGGCTTAAAACGGGATAGAAATGGCCAAAAATAGCGTAAGAAAGGTTAGCAATGGACAAAAAGAGGGTTAGAAATGGCCAAAAATGGCTTAAACCGAGTTCCAAGTTCGCAAAGCCAGGCTAGAAATTGCCAAAACTGACTTAAACGGGGTTAGAAATAGCCAAAAAAGGGTTAAAATGGGTTAGAAGAGGGGAAAGAAAGGGTTAGAAATAGCCGGAAATGGCTTAAACCGGGTGAGAAATGGGCAAAAACGGGTTAGAAAGGGAAAAAAGAAGAGCGGTGCAAAAATTGGTTAGAAATGGGCAAAAAAGGCTTAAAATGGTATAGAAATAGCAAAATCCGGTTAAAAACGGGTTAGAAGCGGGTAAAACCGGGTTAGATAGATCCGAAAACGGCTTAAAAGGTGAGAGAAATGGGAAAAAAATGGCTTAGAAAAGGAAGAAAATAGGCTTAAAAGGGGTTGAAAGTGGGCAAAAATGGTTTCGAAAGAGTCAAAAATGGCTTTAAAGGGGTTAGAGATGAGGAAAAAATGGGTTAGGAATGGACATAACCGGCTTAAAACGGGATAGAAATGGCCAAAAATAGCGTAAGAAAGGTTAGCAATGGACAAAAAGAGGGTTAGAAATGGCCAAAAATGGCTTAAACCGAGTTCCAAGTTCGCAAAGCCAGGCTAGAAATTGCCAAAACTGACTTAAACGGGGTTAGAAATAGCCAAAAAAGGGTTAAAATGGGTTAGAAGAGGGGAAAGAAAGGGTTAGAAGTTGCCCGAAATGGCTTAAACCGGGTGAGAAATGGGCAAAAACGGGTTAGAAAGGGAAAAAAGAATGGCTTACAAACGAGTGAAAGCGAGAAAAAATGGTTTAGATAGTGTGGAAAATGGCTTTAGAAGGTTTAGAGAAGTGCAAAAGTGGTTTGGAAATGGCCAAACCCGGCTTAAAACTGGTTAGAGCTGTGCAAAAATTGGTTAGAAATGGACAAAAAAGGCTTAAAATGGTATAGAAATAGCAATAACCGGCTAAAAACGGGTTAGAAGCGGGTAAAAACGGGTTAGATAGATCCGAAAATGGCTTAAAAGGTGAGAGAAATGGGAAAAAAATGGTTTAGAAAGGGAAGAAAATAGGCTTAAAAGGGGTTGAAAGTGGGCAAAAATGGTTTCGAAAGAGGCAAAAATGGCTTTAAAGGGGTTAGAGATGAGGAAAAAATGGGTTAGGAATGGACATAACCGGCTTAAAACGGGATAGAAATGGCCAAAAATAGCGTAGAGAAAGGTTAGCAATGGACAAAAAGAGGGTTAGAAATGGCCAAAAATGGCTTAAACCGAGTTCCAAGTTCGCAAAGCCAGGCTAGAAATTGCCAAAACTGACTTAAATGGGGATAGAAATAGCCAAAAAAGGGTTAAAATGGGTTAGAAGAGGGGAAAGAAAGGGTTAGAAGTTGCCCGAAATGGCTTAAACCGGGTGAGAAATGGGCAAAAACGGGTTAGAAAGGGAAAAAAGAATGGCTTACAAACGAGTGAAAGCGAGAAAAAATGGTTTAGAAAGAGTGGAAAATGGCTTTAGAAGGTTTAGAGAAGTGCAAAAGTGGTTTGGAAATGGCCAAACCCGGCTTAAAACTGGTTAGAGCTGTGCAAAAATTGGTTAGAAATGGACAAAAAAGGCTTAAAATGGTATAGAAATAGCAATAACCGGCTAAAAACGGGTTAGAAGTGGGTAAAAACGGGTTAGATAGATCCGAAAACGGCTTAAAAGGTGAGAGAAATGGGGAAAAAATGGCTTAGAAAGGGAAGAAAATAGGCTTAAAAGGGGTTGAAAGTGGGCAAAAATGGTTTCGAAAGAGGCAAAAATGGCTTTAAAGGGGTTAGAGATGAGGAAAAAATGGGTTAGGAATGGACATAACCGGCTTAAAACGGGATAGAAATGGCCAAAAATAGCGTAAGAAAGGTTAGCAATGGACAAAAAGAGGGTTAGAAATGGCCAAAAATGGCTTAAACCGAGTTCCAAGTTCGCAAAGCCAGGCTAGAAATTGCCAAAACTGACTTAAACGGGGTTAGAAATAGCCAAAAAAGGGTTAAAATGGGTTAGAAGAGGGGAAAGAAAGGGTTAGAAATAGCCGAAAATGGCTTAAACCGGGTGAGAAATGGGCAAAAACGGGTTAGAAAGGGAAAAAAGAAGAGCTGTGCAAAAATTGGTTAGAAATGGATAAAAAAGGCTTAAAATGGTATATAAATAGCAAAATCCGGTTAAAAACGGGTTAGAAGCGGGTAAAACCGGGTTAGATAGATCCGAAAACGGCTTAAAAGCTGAGAGAAATGGGAAAAAAATGGCTTAGAAAAGGAAGAAAATAGGCTTAAAAGGGGTTGAAAGTGGGCAAAAATGGTTTCGAAAGAGTCAAAAATGGCTTTAAAGGGGTTAGAGATGAGGAAAAAATGGGTTAGGAATGGACATAACCGGCTTAAAACGGGATAGAAATGGCCAAAAATAGCGTAAGAAAGGTTAGCAATGGACAAAAAGAGGGTTAGAAATGGCCAAAAATGGCTTAAACCGAGTTCCAAGTTCGCAAAGCCAGGCTAGAAATTGCCAAAACTGACTTAAACGGGGTTAGAAATAGCCAAAAAAGGGTTAAAATGGGTTAGAAGAGGGGAAAGAAAGGGTTAGAAATAGCCGAAAATGGCTTAAACCGGGTGAGAAATGGGCAAAAACGGGTTAGAAAGGGAAAAAAGAATGGCTTACAAACGAGTGAAAGCGAGAAAAAATGGTTTAGAAAGAGTGAAAAATGGCTTTAGAAGGTTTAGAGAAGTGCAAAAGTGGTTTGGAAATGGCAAAACCCGGCTTAAAACTGGTTAGAGCTGTGCAAAAATTGGTTAGAAATGGACAAAAAAGGCTTAAAATGGTATAGAAATAGCAATAACCGGCTAAAAACGGGTTAGAAGCGGGTAAAAACGGGTTAGATAGATCCGAAAATGGCTTAAAGTTGAGAGAAATGGGAAAAAAATGGCTTAGAAAAGGAAGAAAATAGGCTTAAAAGGGGTTGAAAGTGGGCAAAAATGGTTTCGAAAGAGGCAAAAATGGCTTTAAAGGGGTTAGAGATGAGGAAAAAATGGGTTAGGAATGGACATAACCGGCTTAAAACGGGATAGAAATGGCCAAAAATAGCGTAAGAAAGGTTAGCAATGGACAAAAAGAGGGTTAGAAATGGCCAAAAATGGCTTGAACCGAGTTCCAAGTTCGCAAAGCCAGGCTAGAAATTGCCAAAACTGACTTAAACGGGGTTAGAAATAGCCAAAAAAGGGTTAAAATGGGTTAGAAGAGGGGAAAGAAAGGGTTAGAAATAGCCGAAAATGGCTTAAACCGGGTGAGAAATGGGCAAAAACGGGTTAGAAAGGGAAAAAAGAAGAGCTGTGCAAAAATTGGTTAGAAATGGACAAAAAAGTCTTAAAATGGTATAGAAATAGCAAAATCCGGTTAAAAACGGGTTAGAAGCGGGTAAAACCGGGTTAGATAGATCCGAAAACGGCTTAAAAGGTGAGAGAAATGGGAAAAAAATGGTTTAGAAAGGGAAGAAAATAGGCTTAAAAGGGGTTGAAAGTGGGCAAAAATGGTTTCGAAAGAGGCAAAAATGGCTTTAAAGGGGTTAGAGATGAGGAAAAAATGGGTTAGGAATGGACATAACCGGCTTAAAACGGGATAGAAATGGCCAAAAATAGCGTAAGAAAGGTTAGCAATGGACAAAAAGAGGGTTAGAAATGGCCAAAAATGGCTTAAACCGAGTTCCAAGTTTGCAAAGCCAGGCTAGAAATTGCCAAAACTGACTTAAACGGGGTTAGAAATAGCCAAAAAATGGTTAAAATGGGTTAGAAGAGGGGAAAGAAAGGGTTAGAAGTTGCCCGAAATGGCTTAAACCGGGTGAGAAATGGGCAAAAACGGGTTAGAAAGGGAAAAAAGAATGGCTTACAAATGAGTGAAAGCGAGAAAAAATGGTTTAGAAAGAGTGGAAAATGGCTTTAGAAGGTTTAGAGAAGTGCAAAAGTGGTTTGGAAATGGCCAAACCCGGCTTAAAACTGGTTAGAGCTGTGCAAAAATTGGTTAGAAATGGACAGAAAAGGCTTAAAATGGTATAGAAATAGCAATAACCGGCTAAAAACGGGTTAGAAGCGGGTAAAAACGGGTTAGATAGATCCGAAAATGGCTTAAAAGGTGAGAGAAATGGGAAAAAAATGGTTTAGAAAGGGAAGAAAATAGGCTTAAAAGGGGTTGAAAGTGGGCAAAAATGGTTTCGAAAGAGGCAAAAATGGCTTTAAAGGGGTTAGAGATGAGGAAAAAATGGGTTAGGAATGGACATAACCGGCTTAAAACGGGATAGAAATGGCCAAAAATAGCGTAAGAAAGGTTAGCAATGGACAAAAAGAGGGTTAGAAATGGCCAAAAATGGCTTAAACCGAGTTCCAAGTTTGCAAAGCCAGGCTAGAAATTGCCAAAACTGACTTAAACGGGGTTAGAAATAGCCAAAAAATGGTTAAAATGGGTTAGAAGAGGGGAAAGAAAGGGTTAGAAGTTGCCCGAAATGGCTTAAACCGGGTGAGAAATGGGCAAAAACGGGTTAGAAAGGGAAAAAAGAATGGCTTACAAATGAGTGAAAGCGAGAAAAAATGGTTTAGAAAGAGTGGAAAATGGCTTTAGAAGGTTTAGAGAAGTGCAAAAGTGGTTTGGAAATGGACAAACCCGGCTTAAAACTGGTTAGAGCTGTGCAAAAATTGGTTAGAAATGGACAAAAAAGGCTTAAAATGGTATAGAAATAGCAATAACCGGCTAAAAACGGGTTAGAAGCGGGTAAAAACGGGTTAGATAGATCCGAAAATGGCTTAAAAGGTGAGAGAAATGGGAAAAAAATGGTTTAGAAAGGGAAGAAAATAGGCTTAAAAGGGGTTGAAAGTGGGCAAAAATGGTTTCGAAAGAGGCAAAAATGGCTTTAAAGGGGTTAGAGATGAGGAAAAAATGGGTTAGGAATGGACATAACCGGCTTAAAACGGGATAGAAATGGCCAAAAATAGCGTAGAGAAAGGTTAGCAATGGACAAAAAGAGGGTTAGAAATGGCCAAAAATGGCTTAAACCGAGTTCCAAGTTCGCAAAGCCAGGCTAGAAATTGCCAAAACTGACTTAAATGGGGATAGAAATAGCCAAAAAAGGGTTAAAATGGGTTAGAAGAGGGGAAAGAAAGGGTTAGAAGTTGCCCGAAATGGCTTAAACCGGGTGAGAAATGGGCAAAAACGGGTTAGAAAGGGAAAAAAGAATGGCTTACAAACGAGTGAAAGCGAGAAAAAATGGTTTAGAAAGAGTGAAAAATGGCTTTAGAAGGTTTAGAGAAGTGCAAAAGTGGTTTGGAAATGGCCAAACCCGGCTTAAAACTGGTTAGAGCTGTGCAAAAATTGGTTAGAAATGGACAAAAAAGGCTTAAAATGGTATAGAAATAGCAATAACCGGCTAAAAACGGGTTAGAAGCGGGTAAAAACGGGTTAGATAGATCCGAAAACGGCTTAAAAGGTGAGAGAAATGGGGAAAAAATGGCTCAGAAAGGGAAGAAAATAGGCTTAAAAGGGGTTGAAAGTGGGCAAAAAATGGTTTCGAAAGAGGCAAAAATGGCTTTAAAAGGGGTTAGAGATGAGGAAAAAAATGGGTTAGGAAATGGACATAACCGGCTTAAAACGGGATAGAAATGGCCAAAAAATAGCGTAGAGAAAGGTTAGCAATGGACAAAAAGAGGGTTAGAAATGGCCAAAAAATGGCTTAAACCGAGTTCCAAGTTTGCAAAGCCAGGCTAGAAAATTGCCAAAACTGACTTAAATGGGGATAGAAATAGCCAAAAAAAGGGTTAAAATGGGTTAGAAGAGGGGAAAGAAAGGGTTAGAAGTTGCCCGAAATGGCTTAAAACCGGGTGAGAAATGGGCACAAAAACGGGTTAGAAAGGGAAAAAAGAAGAGCTGTGCAAAAATTGGTTAGAAATGGACAAAAAAAGGCTTAAAATGGTATAGAAATAGCAAAATCCGGTTAAAAAACGGGTTAGAAGCGGGTAAAAACCGGGTTAGATAGATCCGAAAACGGCTTAAAAGGTGAGAGAAATGGGAAAAAAATGGCTTAGAAAAGGAAGAAAATAGGCTTAAAAGGGGTTGAAAGTGGGCAAAAATGGTTTCGAAAGAGGCAAAAATGGCTTTAAAGGGGTTAGAGATGAGGAAAAAAAATGGGTTAGGAATGGACATAACCGGCTTAAAACGGGATAGAAATGGCCAAAAATAGCGTAAGAAAGGTTAGCAATGGACAAAAAGAGGGTTAGAAATGGCCAAAAATGGCTTAAACCCGAGTTCCAAGTTCGCAAAGCCAGGCTAGAAATTGCCAAAACTGACTTAAACGGGGTTAGAAATAGCCAAAAAAATGGTTAAAAATGGGTTAGAAGAGGGGAAAGAAAGGGTTAGAAGTTGCCCGAAATGGCTTAAACCGGGTGAGAAATGGGCAAAAACGGGTTAGAAAGGGAAAAAAAGAATGGCTTACAAACGAGTGAAAGCGAGAAAAAATGGTTTAGAAAGAGTGGAAAATGGCTTTAGAAGGATTAGAGAAGTGCAAAAAGTGGTTTGGAAATGGCCAAACCCGGCTTAAAACTGGTTAGAGCTGTGCAAAAATTGGTTAGAAATGGACAAAAAAAGGCTTAAAATGGTATAGAAATAGCAATAACCGGCTAAAAAAACGGGTTAGAAGCGGGTAAAAAACGGGTTAGATAGATCCGAAAAACGGCTTAAAAGGTGAGAGAAATGGGAAAAAAAATGGCTTAGAAAAGGAAGAAAATAGGCTTAAAAAGGGGTTGAAAGTGGGCAAAAATGGTTTCGAAAGAGGCAAAAATGGCTTTAAAGGGGTTAGAGATGAGGAAAAAATGGGTTAGGAATGGACATAACCGGCTTAAAACGGGATAGAAATGGCCAAAAATAGCGTAAGAAAGGTTAGCAATGGACAAAAAGAGGGTTAGAAATGGCCAAAAATGGCTTAAACCGAGTTCCAAGTTCGCAAAGCCAGGCTAGAAATTGCCAAAACTGACTTAAACGGGGTTAGAAATAGCCAAAAAATGGTTAAAATGGGTTAGAAGAGGGGAAAGAAAGGGTTAGAAGTTGCCCGAAATGGCTTAAACCGGGTGAGAAATGGGCAAAAAACGGGTTAGAAAGGGAAAAAAGAATGGCTTACAAACGAGTGAAAGCGAGAAAAAAATGGTTTAGAAAGAGTGGAAAATGGCTTTAGAAGGTTTAGAGAAGTGCAAAAGTGGTTTGGAAATGGCCAAACCCGGCTTAAAACTGGTTAGAGCTGTGCAAAAATTGGTTAGAAATGGACAAAAAAGGCTTAAAATGGTATAGAAATAGCAATAACCGGCTAAAAACGGGTTAGAAGCGGGTAAAAACGGGTTAGATAGATCCGAAAATGGCTTAAAAGGTGAGAGAAATGGGAAAAAAAATGGTTTAGAAAGGGAAGAAAATAGGCCTTAAAAGGGGTTGAAAAGTGGGCAAAAATGGTTTCGAAAGAGGCAAAAATGGCTTTAAAGGGGTTAGAGATGAGGAAAAAATGGGTTAGGAATGGACATAACCGGCTTAAAACGGGATAGAAATGGCCAAAAAATAGCGTAAGAAAGGTTAGCAATGGACAAAAAAGAGGGTTAGAAATGGCCAAAAATGGCTAAACCGAGTTCCAAGTTCGCAAAGCCAGGCTAGAAATTGCCAAAACTGACTTAAACGGGGTTAGAAATAGCCAAAAAAAGGGTTAAAAATGGGTTAGAAGAGGGGAAAGAAAGGGTTAGAAGTTGCCCGAAATGGCTTAAAACCGGGTGAGAAATGGGCAAAAAACGGGTTAGAAAGGGAAAAAAGAATGGCTTACAAACGAGTGAAAGCGAGAAAAAATGGTTTAGAAAGAGTGAAAAAATGGCTTTAGAAGGTTTAGAGAAGTGCAAAAGTGGTTTGGAAATGGCCAAACCCGGCTTAAAAACTGGTTAGAGCTGTGCAAAAATTGGTTAGAAATGGACAAAAAAGGCTTAAAATGGTATAGAAATAGCAATAACCGGCTAAAAACGGGTTAGAAGCGGGTAAAAAACGGGTTAGATAGATCCGAAAATGGCTTAAAAGGTGAGAGAAATGGGAAAAAAAATGGTTTAGAAAGGGAAGAAAATAGGCTTAAAAGGGGTTGAAAGTGGGCAAAAAATGGTTTCGAAAGAGGCAAAAATGGCTTTAAAGGGGTTAGAGATGAGGAAAAAATGGGTTAGGAATGGACATAACCGGCTTAAAACGGGATAGAAATGGCCAAAAATAGCGTAGAGAAAGGTTAGCAATGGACAAAAAAGAGGGTTAGAAATGGCCAAAAATGGCTTAAACCGAGTTCCAAGTTCGCAAAGCCAGGCTAGAAATTGCCAAAACTGACTTAAATGGGATAGAAATAGCCAAAAAAGGGTTAAAATGGGTTAGAAGAGGGGAAAGAAAGGGTTAGAAGTTGCCCGAAATGGCTTAAACCGGGTGAGAAATGGGCAAAAAACGGGTTAGAAAGGGAAAAAAAGAATGGCTTACAAACGAGTGAAAGCGAGAAAAAATGGTTTAGAAAGAGTGAAAAAATGGCTTTAGAAGGTTTAGAGAAGTGCAAAAGTGGTTTGGAAATGGCCAAACCCGGCTTAAAACTGGTTAGAGCTGTGCAAAAAATTGGTTAGAAATGGACAAAAAAAGGCTTAAAATGGTATAGAAATAGCAATAACCGGCTAAAAAACGGGTTAGAAGCGGGTAAAAACGGGTTAGATAGATCCGAAAACGGCTTAAAAGGTGAGAGAAATGGGGAAAAAAATGGCTCAGAAAGGGAAGAAAATAGGCTTAAAAGGGGTTGAAAGTGGCAAAAATGGTTTCGAAAGAGGCAAAAATGGCTTTAAAGGGGTTAGAGATGAGGAAAAAATGGGTTAGGAATGGACATAACCGGCTTAAAACGGGATAGAAATGGCCAAAAATAGCGTAGAGAAAGGTTAGCAATGGACAAAAAAGAGGGTTAGAAATGGCCAAAAATGGCTTAAACCGAGTTCCAAGTTTGCAAAGCCAGGCTAGAAATTGCCAAAACTGACTTAAATGGGGATAGAAATAGCCAAAAAAAGGGTTAAAATGGGTTAGAAGAGGGGAAAGAAAGGGTTAGAAGTTGCCCGAAATGGCTTAAACCGGGTGAGAAATGGGCAAAAACGGGTTAGAAAGGGAAAAAAGAAGAGCTGTGCAAAAATTGGTTAGAAATGGACAAAAAAAGGCTTAAAATGGTATAGAAATAGCAAAATCCGGTTAAAAACGGGTTAGAAGCGGGTAAAAACCGGGTTAGATAGATCCGAAAACGGCTTAAAAGGTGAGAGAAATGGGAAAAAAATGGCTTAGAAAAGGAAGAAAATAGGCTTAAAAGGGGTTGAAAGTGGGCAAAAATGGTTTCGAAAGAGGCAAAAAATGGCTTTAAAGGGGTTAGAGATGAGGAAAAAATGGGTTAGGAATGGACATAAACCGGCTTAAAACGGGATAGAAATGGCCAAAAATAGCGTAAGAAAGGTTAGCAATGGACAAAAAGAGGGTTAGAAATGGCCAAAAATGGCTTAAAACCGAGTTCCAAGTTCGCAAAGCCAGGCTAGAAATTGCCAAAACTGACTTAAACGGGTTTAGAAATAGCCAAAAAAATGGTTAAAATGGGTTAGAAGAGGGGAAAGAAAGGGTTAGAAGTTGCCCGAAATGGCTTAAACCGGGTGAGAAATGGGCAAAAACGGGTTAGAAAGGGAAAAAAGAATGGCTTACAAACGAGTGAAAGCGAGAAAAAATGGTTTAGAAAGAGTGGAAAATGGCTTTAGAAGGTTTAGAGAAGTGCAAAAGTGGTTTGGAAATGGCCAAACCCGGCTTAAAACTGGTTAGAGCTGTGCAAAAAATTGGTTAGAAATGGACAAAAAAGGCTTAAAATGGTATAGAAATAGCAATAACCGGCTAAAAACGGGTTAGAAGCGGGTAAAAACGGGTTAGATAGATCCGAAAACGGCTTAAAAGGTGAGAGAAATGGGAAAAAAAATGGCTTAGAAAAGGAAGAAAATAGGCTTAAAAGGGGTTGAAAGTGGGCAAAAATGGTTTCGAAAGAGGCAAAAATGGCTTTAAAGGGGTTAGAGATGAGGAAAAAATGGGTTAGGAATGGACATAAACCGGCTTAAAACGGGATAGAAATGGCCAAAAATAGCGTAAGAAAGGTTAGCAATGGACAAAAAGAGGGTTAGAAATGGCCAAAAATGGCTTAAACCGAGTTCCAAGTTCGCAAAGCCAGGCTAGAAATTGCCAAAACTGACTTAAACGGGGTTAGAAATAGCCAAAAAAATGGTTAAAATGGGTTAGAAGAGGGGAAAGAAAGGGTTAGAAGTTGCCCGAAATGGCTTAAACCGGGTGAGAAATGGGCAAAAAACGGGTTAGAAAGGGAAAAAAGAATGGCTTACAAACGAGTGAAAGCGAGAAAAAATGGTTAGAAAGAGTGGAAAAATGGCTTTAGAAGGTTTAGAGAAGTGCAAAAGTGGTTTGGAAATGGCCAAAACCCGGCTTAAAACTGGTTAGAGCTGTGCAAAAATTGGTTAGAAATGGACAAAAAAAGGCTTAAAATGGTATAGAAATAGCAATTAACCGGCTAAAAACGGGTTAGAAGCGGGTAAAAACGGGTTAGATAGATCCGAAAATGGCTTAAAAGGTGAGAGAAAATGGGAAAAAAAATGGTTTAGAAAGGGAAGAAAATAGGCTTAAAAGGGGTTGAAAGTGGGCAAAAAATGGTTTCGAAAGAGGCAAAAATGGCTTTAAAGGGGTTAGAGATGAGGAAAAAAATGGGTTAGGAATGGACATAACCGGCTTAAAACGGGATAGAAATGGCCAAAAAATAGCGTAAGAAAGGTTAGCAATGGACCAAAAAGAGGGTTAGAAATGGCCAAAAATGGCTTAAACCGAGTTCCAAGTTCGCAAAGCCAGGCTAGAAATTGCCAAAACTGACTTAAACGGGGTTAGAAATAGCCAAAAAAAGGGTTAAAAATGGGTTAGAAGAGGGGAAAGAAAGGGTTAGAAGTTGCCCGAAATGGCTTAAACCGGGTGAGAAATGGGCAAAAAACGGGTTAGAAAGGGAAAAAAGAATGGCTTACAAACGAGTGAAAGCGAGAAAAAAATGGTTTAGAAAGAGTGAAAAAATGGCTTTAGAAGGTTTTAGAGAAGTGCAAAAGTGGTTTGGAAATGGCCAAACCCGGCTTAAAACTGGTTAGAGCTGTGCAAAAATTGGTTAGAAATGGACAAAAAAAGGCTTAAAATGGTATAGAAATAGCAATAACCGGCTAAAAAACGGGTTAGAAGCGGGTAAAAACGGGTTAGATAGATCCGAAAATGGCTTAAAAGGTGAGAGAAATGGGAAAAAAAATGGTTTAGAAAGGGAAGAAAATAGGCTTAAAAGGGGTTGAAAGTGGGCAAAAAATGGTTTTGAAAGAGGCAAAAATGGCTTTAAAGGGGTTAGAGATGAGGAAAAAATGGGTTAGGAATGGACATAACCGGCTTAAAACGGATAGAAATGGCCAAAAATAGCGTAGAGAAAGGTTAGCAATGGACAAAAAGAGGGTTAGAAATGGCCAAAAATGGCTTAAACCGAGTTCCAAGTTCGCAAAGCCAGGCTAGAAATTGCCAAAACTGACTTAAATGGGGATAGAAATAGCCAAAAAAAGGGTTAAAATGGGTTAGAAGAGGGGAAAGAAAGGGTTAGAAGTTGCCCGAAATGGCTTAAACCGGGTGAGAAATGGGCAAAAAACGGGTTAGAAAGGGAAAAAAAGAATGGCTTACAAATGAGTGAAAGCGAGAAAAAATGGTTTTAGAAAGAGTGGAAAATGGCTTTAGAAGGTTTAGAGAAGTGCAAAAGTGGTTTGGAAATGGCCAAACCCGGCTTAAAACTGGTTAGAGCTGTGCAAAAATTGGTTAGAAATGGACAGAAAAAGGCTTAAAATGGTATAGAAATAGCAAAAATCCGGCTAAAAACCGGGTTAGAAGCGGGTTAAAAACGGGTTAGATAGATCCGAAAACGGCTTAAAAGGTGAGAGAAATGGGAAAAAATGGCTCAGAAAGGGAAGAAAATAGGCTTAAAAGGGGTTGAAAGTGGGCAAAAATGGTTTCGAAAGAGGCAAAAATGGCTTTAAAGGGGTTAGAGATGAGGAAAAAAATGGGTTAGGAATGGACATAACCGGCTTAAAACGGATAGAAAATGGCCAAAAATAGCGTAGAGAAAGGTTAGCAATGGACAAAAAGAGGGTTAGAAATGGCCAAAAATGGCTTAAACCGAGTTCCAAGTTCGCAAAGCCAGGCTAGAAATTGCCAAAACTGACTTAAATGGGGATAGAAATAGCCAAAAAAGGGTTAAAATGGGTTAGAAGAGGGGAAAGAAAGGGTTAGAAGTTGCCCGAAATGGCTTAAACCGGGTGAGAAATGGGCAAAAACGGGTTAGAAAGGGAAAAAAGAAGAGCTGTGCAAAAATTGGTTAGAAATGGACAAAAAAGGCTTAAAATGGTATAGAAATAGCAAAACCCGGTTAAAAAACGGGTTAGAAGCGGGTAAAACCGGGTTAGATAGATCCGAAAACGGCTTAAAAGGTGAGAGAAATGGGAAAAAAAATGGCTTAGAAAAGGAAGAAAATAGGCTTAAAAGGGGTTGAAAGTGGGCAAAAAATGGTTTTGAAAGAGGCAAAAATGGCTTTAAAGGGGTTAGAGATGAGGAAAAAATGGGTTAGGAATGGACATAACCGGCTTAAAAACGGGATAGAAATGGCCAAAAATAGCGTAAGAAAGGTTAGCAATGGACAAAAAGAGGGTTAGAAATGGCCAAAAAATGGCTTAAACCGAGTTCCAAGTTCGCAAAGCCAGGCTAGAAATTGCCAAAACTGACTTAAACGGGGTTAGAAATAGCCAAAAAATGGTTAAAATGGGTTAGAAGAGGGGAAAAGAAAGGGTTAGAAGTTGCCCGAAATGGCTTAAACCGGGTGAGAAATGGGCAAAAACGGGTTAGAAAGGGAAAAAAGAATGGCTTACAAACGAGTGAAAAGCGAGAAAAAATGGTTTAGAAAGAGTGGAAAATGGCTTTAGAAGGTTTAGAGAAGTGCAAAAAGTGGTTTGGAAATGGCCAAACCCGGCTTAAAACTGGTTAGAGCTGTGCAAAAAATTGGTTAGAAATGGACAAAAAAGGCTTAAAATGGTATAGAAATAGCAATAACCGGCTAAAAACGGGTTAGAAGCGGGTAAAAACGGGTTAGATAGATCCGAAAATGGCTTAAAAGGTGAGAGAAATGGGAAAAAAAAATGGTTTAGAAAGGGAAGAAAATAGGCTTAAAAGGGGTTGAAAGTGGGCAAAAATGGTTTCGAAAGAGGCAAAAATGGCTTTAAAGGGGTTAGAGATGAGGAAAAAAATGGGTTAGGAATGGACATAACCGGCTTAAAAACGGGATAGAAATGGCCAAAAATAGCGTAAGAAAGGTTAGCAATGGACAAAAAAGAGGGTTAGAAATGGCCAAAAATGGCTTAAACCGAGTTCCAAGTTCGCAAAGCCAGGCTAGAAATTGCCAAAACTGACTTAAACGGGGTTAGAAATAGCCAAAAAAAGGGTTAAAATGGGTTAGAAGAGGGAAAGAAAGGTTAGAAGTTGCTTGAAATGGCTTAAACCGGGTGAGAAATGGGCAAAAACGGGTTAGAAAGGGGAAAAAAGAATGGCTTACAAACGAGTGAAAGCGAGAAAAAATGGTTTAGAAAGAGTGGAAAATGGCTTTAGAAGGTTTAGAGAAGTGCAAAAGTGGTTTGGAAATGGCCAAACCCGGCTTAAAACTGGTTAGAGCTGTGCAAAAATTGGTTAGAAATGGACAAAAAAAGGCTTAAAATGGTATAGAAATAGCAATAACCGGCTAAAAAACGGGTTAGAAGCGGGTAAAAACGGGTTAGATAGATCCGAAAATGGCTTAAAAGGTGAGAGAAATGGGAAAAAAAAAATGGTTTAGAAAGGGAAGAAAATAGGCTTAAAAGGGGTTGAAAGTGGGCAAAAATGGTTTCGAAAGAGGCAAAAATGGCTTTAAAGGGGTTAGAGATGAGGAAAAAATGGGTTAGGAATGGACATAAACCGGCTTAAAACGGGATAGAAATGGCCAAAAAATAGCGTAGAGAAAGGTTAGCAATGGACAAAAAGAGGGTTAGAAATGGCCAAAAATGGCTTAAACCGAGTTCCAAGTTTGCAAAGCCAGGCTAGAAATTGCCAAAACTGACTTAAATGGGGATAGAAATAGCCAAAAAAAGGGTTAAAGTGGGTTAGAAGAGGGGAAAGAAAGGGTTAGAAGTTGCCCGAAATGGCTTAAACCGGGTGAGAAATGGGCAAAAAACGGGTTAGAAAGGGAAAAAAGAATGGCTTACAAACGAGTGAAAGCGAGAAAAAAATGGTTTAGAAAGAGTGGAAAATGGCTTTAGAAGGTTTAGAGAAGTGCAAAAGTGGTTTGGAAATGGCCAAACCCGGCTTAAAACTGGTTAGAGCTGTGCAAAAATTGGTTAGAAATGGACAGAAAAGGCTTAAAAATGGTATAGAAATAGCAAAATCGGCTAAAACCGGGTTAGAAGCGGGTAAAAAACGGGTTAGATAGATCCGAAAAACGGCTTAAAAGGTGAGAGAAATGGGGAAAAAAATGGCTCAGAAAGGGAAGAAAATAGGCTTAAAAGGGGTTGAAAGTGGGCAAAAATGGTTTCGAAAGAGGCAAAAATGGCTTTAAAGGGGTTAGAGATGAGGAAAAAAATGGGTTAGGAATGGACATAACCGGCTTAAAACGGGATAGAAATGGCCAAAAATAGCGTAGAGAAAGGTTAGCAATGGACAAAAAGAGGGTTAGAAAATGGCCAAAAAATGGCTTAAACCGAGTTCCAAGTTCGCAAAGCCAGGCTAGAAATTGCCAAAACTGACTTAAATGGGGATAGAAATAGCCAAAAAAAGGGTTAAAATGGGTTAGAAGAGGGGAAAGAAAGGGTTAGAAGTTGCCCGAAATGGCTTAAACCGGGTGAGAAATGGGCAAAAACGGGTTAGAAAGGGAAAAAAAGAAGAGCTGTGCAAAAATTGGTTAGAAATGGACAAAAAAGGCTTAAAATGGTATAGAAATAGCAAAACCCGGTTAAAAAACGGGTTAGAAGCGGGTAAAAACCGGGTTAGATAGATCCGAAAACGGCTTAAAAGGTGAGAGAAATGGGAAAAAAAATGGCTTAGAAAAGGAAGAAAATAGGCTTAAAAAGGGGTTGAAAGTGGGCAAAAAATGGTTTTGAAAGAGGCAAAAATGGCTTTAAAGGGGTTAGAGATGAGGAAAAAAATGGGTTAGGAATGGACATAACCGGCTTAAAAACGGGATAGAAATGGCCAAAAAATAGCGTAAGAAAGGTTAGCAATGGACAAAAAAGAGGGTTAGAAATGGCCAAAAATGGCTTAAACCGAGTTCCAAGTTCGCAAAGCCAGGCTAGAAATTGCCAAAACTGACTTAAACGGGGTTAGAAATAGCCAAAAAAATGGTTAAAATGGGTTAGAAGAGGGGAAAGAAAGGGTTAGAAGTTGCCCGAAATGGCTTAAACCGGGTGAGAAATGGGCAAAAACGGGTTAGAAAGGAAAAAAGAATGGCTTACAAACGAGTGAAAGCGAGAAAAAATGGTTTAGAAA
>NW_027069276.1:0-65233 GCF_037157495.1 Lathamus discolor | reverse complement strand
TCCCATTTTTGCACATCTGTAAGCAGTTTAAAGCCATTTTTAGCATTTCTCACCCGTTTTTGCAAATCTCTAAGCACTTCCAAGCCATTTTTAGCATTTCTCACCCATTTTTGCAAACCTCTAAGCACTTTAAAGCATTTTTAGCATTTTTAACCCATTTTTGCACATCCCTAAGCACTTTAAAACCATTTTTGGCCATTTCTAACCCATGTTTGCCCATCTCTAAGCAATTTTGAATGGCATTTTTGGCCGTTTCTAACCCATTTTTGCAGATCTCTGCGTACTTTTAAGCCTTTTTTGGCCTTTTCTATCCAGTTTGCACATCTCTAACCATTTTGAAGCCATTTTTGGCATTTCTGACCCATTTCTGCTAATCTCTAAGCACTTTAAAGCCATTTTGGCCATTTCTCACCCATTTTTGCAAATCCCTAACCACTTTAAAGCCATTTTCGGCCATTTCTAACCTGTTTGTGCAAATCCCTAAGTACTTTAAAGCCATTTTTGGCAATTCTAACCTGTTTGTGCAAATCTCTAACCACTTTAAAGCCATTTTTGGCATTTCTAACCCGTGTTTGCACATCTCTAAGCACTTTTAATCCATTTTTAGCATTTCTAACCCATTTTTGCGAATCTCTAAGCACTTTAAAGCCATTTTTAGCATTTCTAACCCATTTTTGCATATCTCTAAGCACTTTAAAGCCATTTTTAGCATTCCTAACCGGTTTTTGCACATCTGTAAGCACTTCCAAGCCATTTTTAGCATTTCTCACCCATTTTTGCAAATCTCTAAGCACTTGAAAGCCATTTTTAGCATTTCTAACCCATTTTTGCACATCTCTAAGCAATTTTGAATGCATTTTTGGCCGTTTCTAACCCATTTTTGCAGATCTCTGCGAACGTTTAAGCCTTTTTTGGCCTTTTCTATCCAGTTTGCACATCTCTAACCATTTCAAAGCCATTTTTGGCATTTCTAACCCTTTTTTGCTAATCTCTAAGCACTTTAAAGCCATTTTTGGTCATTTCTAACCCATTTTTTGCAAATCCCTAAGCACTTTAAAGCCATTTTTGGCCATTTCTAACCCATTTTTGCAAATCCCTAAGCACTTTAAAGCCATTTTTGGCATTTCTAACCCATTTTTGCACATCTCTAAGCACTTTTAAACCATTTTTGGCCATTTCTAACCCATGTTTGCACATCTCTAAGCACTTTTAAACCATTTTTGGCCTTTTCTAACCCATGTTTGCACATCTCTAAGCAATTTTGAATGACATTTTTGGCCGTTTCTAACCCATTTTTGCAGATCTCTACGAACTTTTAAGCCATTTTTGGCCTTTTCTTTCCAGTTTGCATATCTTTAACCATTTCGAAGCCATTTTTGGCATTTCTAACCCTTTTTTGCTAATCTCTAAGCACTTTAAAGCCATTTTGGCCGTTTCTAACCCATTTTTGCAGATCTCTACGAACTTTTGAGCCATTTTTAGCATTCCTAACCCGTTTTTGCAAATCTCTAAGCACTTCCAAGCCATTTTTAGCATTTCTCACCCATTTTTGCAAACCTCTAAGCACTTTAAAGCATTTTTAGCATTTTTAACCCATTTTTGCACATCCCTAAGCAGTTTAAAACCATTTTTGGCCATTTCTAACCCATGTTTGCCCATCTCTAAGCAATTTTGAATGGCATTTTTGGCCGTTTCTAACCCATTTTTGCAGATCTCTGCGTACTTTTAAGCCTTTTTTGGCCTTTTCTATCCAGTTTGCACATCTCTAACCATTTTGAAGCCATTTTTGGCATTTCTGACCCTTTTTTGCTAATCTCTAAGCACTTTAAAGCCATTTTGGCCATTTCTCACCCATTTTTGCAAATCCCTAAGCACTTTAAAGCCATTTTCGGCCATTTCTAACCGGTTTGTGCAAGTCCCTAAGCACTTTAAAGCCATTTTTGGCAATTCTAACCTGTTTGTGCAAATCTCTAACCACTTTAAAGCCTTTTTTGGCATTTCTAACCCGTGTTTGCACATCTCTAAGCACTTCTAAGCCATTTTTAGCATTTCTAACCCATTTTTGCGAATCTCTAAGCACTTTAAAGCCATTTTTAGCATTTCTCACCCATTTTTGCATATCTCTAAGCACTTTAAAGCCATTTTTGGCATTTCTAACCCATTTTTGCACATCTCTAAGCAATTTTGATTGCATTTTTGGCCGTTTCTAACCCATTTTTGCAGATCTCTACGAACTTTTAAGCCATTTTTGGCCTTTTCTATCCAGTTTGCACATCTCTAACCATTTCAAAGCCATTTTTGGCTTTTCTAACCCTTTTTTGCTAATCTCTAAGCACTTTAAAGCCATTTTTGGCAGTTCTAACCCATTTTTGCGAATCTCTAAGCACTTTAAAGCCATTTTTAGCATTTCTAACCCATTTTTGCACATCTGTAAGCACTTCCAAGCCATTTTTAGCATTTCTCACCCATTTTTGCAAATCTCTAAGCACTTTAAAGCCATTTTTAGCATTTCTAACCCATTTTTGCACATCTCTAAGCAGTTTAAAGCCATTTTTAGCATTCCTAACCCGTTTTTGCAAATCTCTAAGCACTTCCAAGCCATTTTTAGCATTTCTCACCCATTTTTGCAAACCTCTAAGCACTTTAAAGCCATTTTTAGCATTTCTAACCCATTTTTGCATATCTCTAAGCACTTCCAAGCCATTTTTAGCATTCCTAACCGGTTTTTGCACATCTGTAAGCACTTCCAAGCCATTTTTAGCATTTCTCACCCATTTTTGCAAATCTCTAAGCACTTGAAAGCCATTTTTAGCATTTCTAACCCGTTTTTGCACATCTCTAAGCACTTTTATACCATTTTTGGCCATTTCTAACCCATGTTTGCTCATCTCTAAGCAATTTTGAATGGCATTTTTGGCCTTTTCTAACCCATTTTTGCAGATTTCTGCGAAGTTTTAAGCCTTTTTTGGCCTTTTCTAACCAGTTTGCACATCTCTAACCATTTTGAAGCCATTTTTGGCATTTCTAACCCTTTTTTGCTAATCTCTAAGCACTTTAAAGCCATTTTTAGCAGTTCTAACCCATTTTTGCGAATCTCTAAGCACTTTAAAGCCATTTTTAGCTTTTCTAACCCATTTTTGCACATCTCTAAGCAGTTTAAAGCCATTTTTAGCATTCCTAACCCGTTTTTGCAAATCTCTAAGCACTTCCAAGCCATTTTTAGCATTTCTCACCCATTTTTGCAAACCTCTAAGCACTTTAAAGCATTTTTAGCATTTTTAACCCATTTTTGCACATCCCTAAGCACTTTAAAACCATTTTTGGCCATTTCTAACCCATGTTTGCCCATCTCTAAGCAATTTTGAATGGCATTTTTGGCCGTTTCTAACCCATTTTTGCAGATCTCTGCGTACTTTTAAGCCTTTTTTGGCCTTTTCTATCCAGTTTGCACATCTCTAACCATTTTGAAGCCATTTTTGGCATTTCTGACCCATTTCTGCTAATCTCTAAGCACTTTAAAGCCATTTTGGCCATTTCTCACCCATTTTTGCAAATCCCTAACCACTTTAAAGCCATTTTCGGCCATTTCTAACCTGTTTGTGCAAATCCCTAAGTACTTTAAAGCCATTTTTGGCAATTCTAACCTGTTTGTGCAAATCTCTAACCACTTTAAAGCCATTTTTGGCATTTCTAACCCGTGTTTGCACATCTCTAAGCACTTTTAATCCATTTTTAGCATTTCTAACCCATTTTTTGCGAATCTCTAAGCACTTTAAAGCCATTTTTAGCATTTCTAACCCATTTTTGCATATCTCTAAGCACTTTAAAGCCATTTTTAGCATTCCTAACCGGTTTTTGCACATCTGTAAGCACTTCCAAGCCATTTTTAGCATTTCTCACCCATTTTTGCAAATCTCTAAGCACTTGAAAGCCATTTTTAGCATTTCTAACCCATTTTTGCACATCTCTAAGCAATTTTGAAGCAGTTTTGGCCGTTTCTAACCCATTTTTGCAGATCTCTACGAACTTTTAAGCCATTTTTGGCCTTTTCTCTCCAGTTTGCACATCTCTAACCATTTCAAAGCCATTTTTGGCATTTCTAACCCTTTTTTGCTAATCTCTAAGCACTTTAAAGCCATTTTTAGCAGTTCTAACACATTTTTGCGAATCTCTAAGCACTTCCAAGCCATTTTTAGCATTTCTCACCCATTTTTGCAAACCTCTAAGCACTTTAAAGCATTTTTAGCATTTTTAACCCATTTTTGCACATCCCTAAGCACTTTAAAACCATTTTTGGCCATTTCTAACCCATGTTTGCCCATCTCTAAGCAATTTTGAATGGCATTTTTGGCCGTTTCTTACCCATTTTTGCAGATCTCTGCGTACTTTTAAGCCTTTTTTGGCCTTTTCTATCCAGTTTGCACATCTCTAACCATTTTGAAGCCATTTTTGGCATTTCTGACCCATTTCTGCTAATCTCTAAGCACTTTAAAGCCATTTTGGCCATTTCTCACCCATTTTTGCAAATCCCTAACCACTTTAAAGCCATTTTTGGCCATTTCTAACCTGTTTGTGCAAATCCCTAAGCACTTTAAAGCCATTTTTAGCAATTCTAACCCATTTTTGCAATTCTCTAAGCACTTTAAAGCCATTTTTAGCATTTCTCACCCATTTTTGCACATCTCTAAGCAGTTTAAAGCCATTTTTAGCATTCCTAACCCGTTTTTGCAAATCTCTAAGCACTTCCAAGCCATTTTTAGCATTTCTCACCCATTTTTGCAAACCTCTAAGCACTTTAAAGCATTTTTAGCATTTTTAACCCATTTTTGCACATCCCTAAGCACTTTAAAACCATTTTTGGCCATTTCTAACCCATGTTTGCCCATCTCTAAGCAATTTTGAATGGCATTTTTGGCCGTTTCTAACCCATTTTTGCAGATCTCTGCGTACTTTTAAGCCTTTTTTGGCCTTTTCTATCCTGTTTGCACATCTCTAACCATTTTGAAGCCATTTTTAGCATTTCTGACCCATTTCTGCTAATCTCTAAGCACTTTAAAGCCATTTTGGCCATTTCTCACCCATTTTTGCAAATCTCTAAGCACTTTAAAGCCATTTTCGGCCATTTCTAACCTGTTTGTGCAAGTCCCTAAGCACTTTAAAGCCATTTTTGGCAATTCTAACCTGTTTGTGCAAATCTCTAACCACTTTAAAGCCATTTTTGGCATTTCTAACCCGCGTTTGCACATCTCTAAGCACTTTTAATCCATTTTTAGCATTTCTAACCCATTTTTGCGAATCTCTAAGCACTTTATAGCCATTTTTAGCATTTCTAACCCATTTTTGCACATCTGTAAGCACTCCCAAGCCATTTTTAGCATTTCTCACCCATTTTTGCAAATCTCTAAGCACTTTAAAGCCATTTTTAGCATTTCTAACCCATTTTTGCACATCTCTAAGCAATTTTGATTGCATTTTTGGCCGTTTCTAACCCATTTTTGCAGATCTCTACGAACTTTTAAGCCATTTTTGGCCTTTTCTATCCAGTTTGCACATCTCTAACCATTTCAAAGCCAATTTTGGCATTTCTAACCCTTTTTTGCTAATCTCTAAGCACTTTAAAGCCATTTTTGGCAGTTCTAACCCATTTTTGCGAATCTCTAAGCACTTTAAAGCCATTTTTAGCATTTCTAACCCATTTTTGCACATCTCTAAGCAGTTTAAAGCCATTTTTAGCATTCCTAACCCGTTTTTGCAAATCTCTAAGCACTTCCAAGCCATTTTTAGCATTTCTCACCCATTTTTGCAAACCTCTAAGCACTTTAAAGCATTTTTAGCATTTTTAACCCATTTTTGCGAATCTCTAAGCACTTTAAAGCCATTTTTAGCATTCCTAACCCGTTTTTGCAAATCTCTAAGCACTTCCAAGCCATTTTTAGCATTTCTCACCCATTTTTGCAAACCTCTAAGCACTTTAAAGCATTTTTAGCATTTTTAACCCATTTTTGCACATCCCTAAGCACTTTAAAACCATTTTTGGCCATTTCTAACCCATGTTTGCCCATCTCTAAGCAATTTTGAATGGCATTTTTGGCCGTTTCTAACCCATTTTTGCAGATCTCTGCGTACTTTTAAGCCTTTTTTGGCCTTTTCTATCCAGTTTGCACATCTCTAACCATTTTGAAGCCATTTTTGCATTTCTGACCCTTTTTTGCTAATCTCTAAGCACTTTAAAGCCATTTTGGCCATTTCTCACCCATTTTTGCAAATCTCTAAGCACTTTAAAGCCATTTTCGGCCATTTCTAACCTGTTTGTGCAAATCCCTAAGCACTTTAAAGCCATTTTTGGCAATTCTAACCTGTTTGTGCAAATCTCTAACCACTTTAAAGCCATTTTTGGCATTTCTAACCCATTTTTGCACATCTCTAAGCACTTTTAATCCATTTTTAGCATTTCTAACCCATTTTTGCTAATCTCTAAGCACTTTAAAGCCATTTTTAGCAGTTCTAACACATTTTTGCGAATCTCTAAGCACTTCCAAGCCATTTTTAGCATTTCTCACCCATTTTTGCAAACCTCTAAGCACTTTAAAGCATTTTTAGCATTTTTAACCCATTTTTGCACATCCCTAAGCACTTTAAAACCATTTTTGGCCATTTCTAACCCATGTTTGCCCATCTCTAAGCAATTTTGAATGGCATTTTTGGCCGTTTCTTACCCATTTTTGCAGATCTCTGCGTACTTTTAAGCCTTTTTTGGCCTTTTCTATCCAGTTTGCACATCTCTAACCATTTTGAAGCCATTTTTGGCATTTCTGACCCATTTCTGCTAATCTCTAAGCACTTTAAAGCCATTTTGGCCATTTCTCACCCATTTTTGCAAATCCCTAACCACTTTAAAGCCATTTTTGGCCATTTCTAACCTGTTTGTGCAAATCCCTAAGCACTTTAAAGCCATTTTTAGCAATTCTAACCCATTTTTGCATATCTCTAAGCACTTTAAAGCCATTTTTAGCATTTCTCACCCATTTTTGCACATCTCTAAGCCGTTTAAAGCCATTTTTAGCATTCCTAACCCGTTTTTGCAAATCTCTAAGCACTTCCAAGCCATTTTTAGCATTTCTCACCCATTTTTGCAAACCTCTAAGCACTTTAAAGCATTTTTAGCATTTTTAACCCATTTTTGCACATCCCTAAGCACTTTAAAACCATTTTTGGCCATTTCTAACCCATGTTTGCCCATCTCTAAGCAATTTTGAATGGCATTTTTGGCCGTTTCTAACCCATTTTTGCAGATCTCTGCGTACTTTTAAGCCTTTTTTGGCCTTTTCTATCCAGTTTGCACATCTCTAACCATTTTGAAGCCATTTTTAGCATTTCTGACCGTTTTTTGCTAATCTCTAAGCACTTTAAAGCCATTTTGGCCATTTCTCACCCATTTTTGCAAATCTCTAAGCACTTTAAAGCCATTTTCGGCCATTTCTAACCTGTTTGTGCAAGTCCCTAAGCACTTTAAAGCATTTTTGGCAATTCTAACCTGTTTGTGCAAATCTCTAACCACTTTAAAGCCATTTTTGGCATTTCTAACCCGTGTTTGCACATCTCTAAGCACTTTTAATCCATTTTTAGCATTTCTAACCCATTTTTGCAAATCTCTAAGCACTTTAAAGCCATTTTTAGCATTTCTAACCCATTTTTTCACATCTGTAAGCACTTCCAAGCCATTTTTAGCATTTCTCACCCATTTTTGCAAATCTCTAAGCACTTTAAAGCCATTTTTAGCATTTCTAACCCTTTTTTGCTAATCTCTAAGCACTTTAAAGCCATTTTGGCCGTTTCTAACCCATTTTTGCAGATCTCTACGAACTTTTAAGCCATTTTTGGCCTTTTCTAACCTGTTTGTGCAAGTCCCTAAGCACTTTAAAGCATTTTTGGCAATTCTAACCTGTTTGTGCAAATCTCTAACCACTTTAAAGCCATTTTTGGCATTTCTAACCCGTGTTTGCACATCTCTAAGCACTTTTAATCCATTTTTAGCATTTCTAACCCATTTTTGCGAATCTCTAAGCACTTTAAAGCCATTTTTAGCATTTCTAACCCATTTTTGCATATCTCTAAGCACTTTAAAGCCATTTTTAGCATTCCTAACCGGTTTTTGCACATCTGTAAGCACTTCCAAGCCATTTTTAGCATTTCTCACCCATTTTTGCAAATCTCTAAGCACTTGAAAGCCATTTTTAGCATTTCTAACCCATTTTTGCACATCTCTAAGCAATTTTGAAGCAGTTTTGGCCGTTTCTAACCCATTTTTGCAGATCTCTACGAACTTTTAAGCCATTTTTGGCCTTTTCTCTCCAGTTTGCACATCTCTAACCATTTCAAAGCCATTTTTGGCATTTCTAACCCTTTTTTGCTAATCTCTAAGCACTTTAAAGCCATTTTTAGCAGTTCTAACACATTTTTGCGAATCTCTAAGCACTTCCAAGCCATTTTTTTGGCATTTCTCACCCATTTTTGCAAACCTCTAAGCACTTTAAAGCATTTTTAGCATTTTTAACCCATTTTTGCACATCCCTAAGCACTTTAAAACCATTTTTGGCCATTTCTAACCCATGTTTGCCCATCTCTAAGCAATTTTGAATGGCATTTTTGGCCGTTTCTTACCCATTTTTGCAGATCTCTGCGTACTTTTAAGCCTTTTTTGGCCTTTTCTATCCAGTTTGCACATCTCTAACCATTTTGAAGCCATTTTTGGCATTTCTGACCCATTTCTGCTAATCTCTAAGCACTTTAAAGCCATTTTGGCCATTTCTCACCCATTTTTGCAAATCCCTAACCACTTTAAAGCCATTTTTGGCCATTTCTAACCTGTTTGTGCAAATCCCTAAGCACTTTAAAGCCATTTTTAGCAATTCTAACCCATTTTTGCAATTCTCTAAGCACTTTAAAGCCATTTTTAGCATTTCTCACCCATTTTTGCACATCTCTAAGCAGTTTAAAGCCATTTTTAGCATTCCTAACCCGTTTTTGCAAATCTCTAAGCACTTCCAAGCCATTTTTAGCATTTCTCACCCATTTTTGCAAACCTCTAAGCACTTTAAAGCATTTTTAGCATTTTTAACCCATTTTTGCACATCCCTAAGCACTTTAAAACCATTTTTGGCCATTTCTAACCCATGTTTGCCCATCTCTAAGCAATTTTGAATGGCATTTTTGGCCGTTTCTAACCCATTTTTGCAGATCTCTGCGTACTTTTAAGCCTTTTTTGGCCTTTTCTATCCTGTTTGCACATCTCTAACCATTTTGAAGCCATTTTTAGCATTTCTGACCCATTTCTGCTAATCTCTAAGCACTTTAAAGCCATTTTGGCCATTTCTCACCCATTTTTGCAAATCTCTAAGCACTTTAAAGCCATTTTCGGCCATTTCTAACCTGTTTGTGCAAGTCCCTAAGCACTTTAAAGCCATTTTTGGCAATTCTAACCTGTTTGTGCAAATCTCTAACCACTTTAAAGCCATTTTTGGCATTTCTAACCCGCGTTTGCACATCTCTAAGCACTTTTAATCCATTTTTAGCATTTCTAACCCATTTTGCGAATCTCTAAGCACTTTATAGCCATTTTTAGCATTTCTAACCCATTTTTGCACATCTGTAAGCACTCCCAAGCCATTTTTAGCATTTCTCACCCATTTTTGCAAATCTCTAAGCACTTTAAAGCCATTTTTAGCATTTCTAACCCATTTTTGCACATCTCTAAGCAATTTTGATTGCATTTTTGGCCGTTTCTAACCCATTTTTGCAGATCTCTACGAACTTTTAAGCCATTTTTGGCCTTTTCTATCCAGTTTGCACATCTCTAACCATTTCAAAGCCAATTTTGGCATTTCTAACCCTTTTTTGCTAATCTCTAAGCACTTTAAAGCCATTTTTGGCAGTTCTAACCCATTTTTGCGAATCTCTAAGCACTTTAAAGCCATTTTTAGCATTTCTAACCCATTTTTGCACATCTCTAAGCAGTTTAAAGCCATTTTTAGCATTCCTAACCCGTTTTTGCAAATCTCTAAGCACTTCCAAGCCATTTTTAGCATTTCTCACCCATTTTTGCAAACCTCTAAGCACTTTAAAGCATTTTTAGCATTTTTAACCCATTTTTGCGAATCTCTAAGCACTTTAAAGCCATTTTTAGCATTCCTAACCCGTTTTTGCAAATCTCTAAGCACTTCAAGCCATTTTTAGCATTTCTCACCCATTTTTGCAAACCTCTAAGCACTTTAAATTAAAGCATTTTTAGCATTTTTAACCCATTTTTGCACATCCCTAAGCACTTTAAAACCATTTTTGGCCATTTCTAACCCATGTTTGCCCATCTCTAAGCAATTTTGAATGGCATTTTTGGCCGTTTCTTACCCATTTTTGCAGATCTCTGCGTACTTTTAAGCCTTTTTTGGCCTTTTCTATCCAGTTTGCACATCTCTAACCATTTTGAAGCCATTTTTGGCATTTCTGACCCATTTCTGCTAATCTCTAAGCACTTTAAAGCCATTTTGGCCATTTCTCACCCATTTTTGCAAATCCCTAACCACTTTAAAGCCATTTTTGGCCATTTCTAACCTGTTTGTGCAAATCCCTAAGCACTTTAAAGCCATTTTTAGCAATTCTAACCCATTTTTGCATATCTCTAAGCACTTTAAAGCCATTTTTAGCATTTCTCACCCATTTTTGCACATCTCTAAGCCGTTTAAAGCCATTTTTAGCATTCCTAACCCGTTTTTGCAAATCTCTAAGCACTTCCAAGCCATTTTTAGCATTTCTCACCCATTTTTGCAAACCTCTAAGCACTTTAAAGCATTTTTAGCATTTTTAACCCATTTTTGCACATCCCTAAGCACTTTAAAACCATTTTTGGCCATTTCTAACCCATGTTTGCCCATCTCTAAGCAATTTTGAATGGCATTTTTGGCCGTTTTTAACCCATTTTTGCAGATCTCTGAGTACTTTTAAGCCTTTTTTGGCCTTTTCTATCCAGTTTGCACATCTCTAACCATTTTGAAGCCATTTTTGGCATTTCTGACCCATTTTTGCAAATCTCTAAGCACTTTAAAGCCATTTTCGGCCATTTCTAACCTGTTTGTGCAAGTCCCTAAGCACTTTAAAGCCATTTTTGGCATTTCTAACCCGTGTTTGCACATCTCTAAGCACTTTTAATCCATTTTTAGCATTTCTAACCCATTTTTGCGAATCTCTAAGCACTTTAAAGCCATTTTTAGCATTTCTAACCCATTTTTGCACATCTGTAAGCACTTCCAAGCCATTTTTAGCATTTCTCACCCATTTTTGCAAATCTCTAAGCACTTTAAAGCCATTTTTAGCATTTCTAACCCTTTTTTGCTAATCTCTAAGTACTTTAAAGCCATTTTGGCCGTTTCTAACCCATTTTTGCAGATCTCTACGAACTTTTGAGCCATTTTTGGCCTTTTCTATCCAGTTTGCACATCTCTAACCATTTCAAAGCCATTTTTGGCATTTCTAACCCTTTTTTGCTAATCTCTAAGCACTTTAAAGCCATTTTAGCAGTTCTAACCCATTTTTGCACATCTCTAAGCAGTTTAAAGCCATTTTTAGCATTCCTAACCCGTTTTTGCAAATCTCTAAGCACTTCCAAGCCATTTTAGCATTTCTCACCCATTTTTGCAAACCTCTAAGCACTTTAAAGCATTTTTAGCATTTTTAACCCATTTTTGCACATCCCTAAGCACTTTAAAACCATTTTTGGCCATTTCTAACCCATGTTTGCCCATCTCTAAGCAATTTTGAATGGCATTTTTGGCCGTTTCTAACCCATTTTTGCAGATCTCTGCGTACTTTTAAGCCTTTTTTGGCCTTTTCTATCCAGTTTGCACATCTCTAACCATTTTGAAGCCATTTTTGGCATTTCTGACCCATTTCTGCTAATCTCTAAGCACTTTAAAGCCATTTTGGCCATTTCTCACCCATTTTTGCAAATCCCTAACCACTTTAAAGCCATTTTTGGCCATTTCTAACCTGTTTGTGCAAATCCCAAAGCACTTTAAAGCCATTTTTTGGCAATTCTAACCTGTTTGTGCAAATCTCTAACCACTTTAAAGCCATTTTTGGCATTTCTAACCCGTGTTTGCACATCTCTAAGCACTTTTAATCCATTTTTAGCATTTCTAACCCATTTTTGCGAATCTCTAAGCACTTTAAAGCATTTTTAGCATTTCTAACCCATTTTTGCACATCTGTAAGCACTTCCAAGCCATTTTTAGCATTTCTCACCCATTTTTGCATATCTCTAAGCACTTTAAAGCCATTTTTAGCATTTCTAACCCATTTTTGCATATCTCTAAGCACTTCCAAGCCATTTTTAGCATTCCTAACCGGTTTTTGCACATCTGTAAGCACTTCCAAGCCATTTTTAGCATTTCTCACCCATTTTTGCAAATCTCTAAGCACTTGAAAGCCATTTTTAGCATTTCTAACCCATTTTTGCACATCTCTAAGCAATTTTGATTGCATTTTTGGCCGTTTCTAACCCATTTTTGCAGATCTCTACGAACTTTTAAGCCATTTTTGGCCTTTTCTATCCAGTTTGCACATCTCTAACCATTTCAAAGCCATTTTTGTCATTTCTAACCCTTTTTTGCTAATCTCTAAGCACTTTAAAGCCATTTTTAGCAGTTCTAACACATTTTTGCGAATCTCTAAGCACTTCCAAGCCATTTTTAGCATTTCTCACCCATTTTTGCAAACCTCTAAGCACTTTAAAGCATTTTTAGCATTTTTAACCCATTTTTGCACATCCCTAAGCACTTTAAAACCATTTTTGGCCATTTCTAACCCATGTTTGCCCATCTCTAAGCAATTTTGAATGGCATTTTTGGCCGTTTCTAACCCATTTTTGCAGATCTCTGCGTACTTTTAAACCTTTTTTGGCCTTTTCTATCCAGTTTGCACATCTCTAACCATTTTGAAGCCATTTTTGCATTTCTGACCCTTTTTTGCTAATCTCTAAGCACTTTAAAGCCATTTTGGCCATTTCTCACCCATTTTTGCAAATCTCTAAGCACTTTAAAGCCATTTCGGCCATTTCTAACCTGTTTGTGCAAATCCCTAAGCACTTTAAATCCATTTTTGGCAATTCTAACCTGTTTGTGCAAATCTCTAACCACTTTAAAGCCATTTTTGGCATTTCTAACCCGTGTTTGCACATCTCTAAGCACTTTTAAGCCATTTTTAGCATTTCTAACCCATTTTTGCGAATCTCTAAGCACTTTAAAGCCATTTTTAGCATTTCTCACCCATTTTTGCATATCTCTAAGCACTTTAAAGCCATTTTTAGCATTTCTCACCCATTTTTGCAAATCTCTAAGCACTTTAAAGCCATTTTTAGCATTCCTAACCGGTTTTTGCAAATCTCTAAGCACTTCCAAGCAATTTTTAGCATTTCTCACCCATTTTTGCAAATCTCTAAGCACTTTAAAGCCATTTTTAGCATTTCTAACCCATTTTTGCACATCTCTAAGCAATTTTGAATGCATTTTTGGCCGTTTCTAACCCATTTTTGCAGATCTCTGCGAACGTTTAAGCCATTTTTGGCCTTTTCTATCCAGTTTGCACATCTCTAACCATTTCAAAGCCATTTTTGGCATTTCTAACCTTTTTTGCTAATCTCTAAGCACTTTAAAGCCATTTTTGGTCATTTCTAACCCATTTTTTGCAAATCCCTAAGCACTTTAAAGCCATTTTTGGCCATTTCTAACCCATTTTTGCAATCCCTAAGCACTTTAAAGCCATTTTTGGCATTTCTAACCCATTTTTGCACATCTCTAAGCACTTTTAAACCATTTTTGGCCATTTCTAACCCATGTTTGCACATCTCTAAGCACTTTTAAACCATTTTTGGCCATTTCTAACCCATGTTTGCACATCTCTAAGCAATTTTGAATGACATTTTTGGCCGTTTCTAACCGATTTTTGCAGATCTCTACGAACTTTTAAGCCATTTTTGGCCTTTTCTATCCAGTTTGCATATCCTTAACCATTTCGAAGCCATTTTTGGCATTTCTAACCCTTTTTTGCTAATCTCTAAGCACTTTAAAGCCATTTTTGGTCATTTCTAACCCATTTTTTGCAAATCCCTAAGCACTTTAAAGCCATTTTTGGCCATTTCTAACCCATTTTTGCAAATCCCTAAGCACTTTAAAGCCATTTTTTGCATTTCTAACCCATTTTTGCACATCTCTAAGCACTTTTAAACCATTTTTGGCCATTTCTAACCATTTTTGCAAATCTCTAAGCACTTTAAAGCCATTTTTAGCATTCCTAACCGGTTTTTGCAAATCTCTAAGCACTTCCAAGCCATTTTTAGCATTTCTCACCCATTTTTGCAAACCTCTAAGCACTTTAAAGCATTTTTAGCATTTTTAACCCATTTTTGCACATCCCTAAGCACTTTTAAACCATTTTTGGCCATTTCTAACCCATGTTTGCTCATCTCTAAGCAATTTTGGAAGCCATTTTTTGCCTTTTCTATCCAGTTTGCACATCTCTAACCATTTCAAAGCCATTTTTGGCATTTCTAACCCTTTTTTGCTAATCTCTAAGCACTTTAAAGCCATTTTTTAGCATTTCTAACCCATTTTTGCAAATCCCTAACCACTTTAAAGCCATTTATAGCATTTCTAACCCATGTTTGCCCATCTCTAAGCAATTTTGAATGGCATTTTTGGCCGTTTCTAACCCATTTTTGCAGATCTCTGCGAACTTTTAAGCCTTTTTTGGCCTTTTCTAACCAGTTTGCACATCTCTAACCATTTTGAAGCCATTTTTGGCATTTCTGACCCATTTCTGCTAATCTCTAAGCACTTTAAAGCCATTTTGGCCATTTCTAACCAATTTTTGCAAATCCCTAACCACTTTAAAGCCATTTTTGGCCATTTCTAACCCATTTTTCCAATCCCTAAGCACTTTAAAGCCATTTTTGGCATTTCTAACCTGTTTGTGCAAATCTCTAACCACTTTAAAGCCATTTTTAGCATTCCTAACCCATTTTTGCAAATCTCTAAGCTCTTCCAAGCTATTTTTAGCATTTCTCACCCATTTTTGCAAATCTCTAAGCACTTTAAAGCAATTTTGGCCATTTCTCACCCTTTTTTGCAAATCTCTAAGCACTTTAAAGTCATTTTTAGCATTTCTAACCCATTTTTGCACATCTCTAACAATTTTGAAGCCATTTTTGGCAATTCTGACCCTTTTTTTCTAATCAATAAGCACTTTAAAGCCATTTTGGGCATTTCTAACCCATTTTTTGCACATCTCTAAGCAATTTTGAATGACATTTTTGGCCGTTTCTAACCCATTTTTGCAGATCTCTACGAACTTTTAAGCCATTTTTGGCCTTTTCTATCCAGTTTGCACATCTCTAACCATTTCAAAGCCATTTTTGGCATTTCTAACCCTTTTTTGCTAATCTCTAAGCACTTTAAATCCATTTTTAGCAGTTCTAACCCATTTTTGCGAATCTCTAAGCACTTTAAAGCCATTTTTAGCATTTCTAACCCATTTTTGCGAATCTCTAAGCACTTTAAAGCCATTTTTAGCATTCCTAACCCGTTTTTGCAAATCTCTAAGCACTTCCAAGCCATTTTTAGCATTTCTCACCCATTTTTGCAAACCTCTAAGCACTTTAAAGCATTTTTAGCATTTTTAACCCATTTTTGCACATCCCTAAGCACTTTAAAACCATTTTTGGCCATTTCTAACCCATGTTTGCCCATCTCTAAGCAATTTTGAATGGCATTTTTGGCCGTTTCTAACCCATTTTTGCAGATCTCTGCGTACTTTTAAGCCTTTTTTGGCCTTTTCTATCCAGTTTGCACATCTCTAACCATTTTGAAGCCATTTTTGGCCATTTCTAACCCATGTTTGCACATCTCTAAGCAATTTTGAATGACATTTTTGGCCGTTTCTAACCCATTTTTGCAGATCTCTACGAACTTTTAAGCCATTTTTGGCCTTTTCTTTCCAGTTTGCATATCTTTAACCATTTCGAAGCCATTTTTGGCATTTCTAACCCTTTTTTGCTAATCTCTAAGCACTTTAAAGCCATTTTGGCCGTTTCTAGCCCATTTTTGCAGATCTCTAAGCACTTTAAAGCCATTTTTAGCATTTCTAACCCATTTTTGCACATCTCTAAGCAGTTTAAAGCCATTTTTAGCATTCCTAACCCGTTTTTGCAAATCTCTAAGCACTTCCAAGCCATTTTTAGCATTTCTCACCCATTTTTGCAAACCTCTAAGCACTTTAAAGCATTTTTAGCATTTTTAACCCATTTTTGCACATCCCTAAGCACTTTTAAACCATTTTTGGCCATTTCTAACCCATGTTTGCTCATCTCTAAGCAATTTTGGAAGCCATTTTTTGCCTTTTCTATCCAGTTTGCACATCTCTAACCATTTCAAAGCCATTTTTGGCATTTCTAACCCTTTTTTGCTAATCTCTAAGCACTTTAAAGCCATTTTTTAGCATTTCTAACCCATTTTTGCAAATCCCTAACCACTTTAAAGCCATTTATAGCATTTCTAACCCATGTTTGCCCATCTCTAAGCAATTTTGAATGGCATTTTGGCCGTTTCTAACCCATTTTTGCAGATCTCTGCGAACTTTTAAGCCTTTTTTGGCCTTTTCTAACCAGTTTGCACATCTCTAACCATTTTGAAGCCATTTTTGGCATTTCTGACCCATTTCTGCTAATCTCTAAGCACTTTAAAGCCATTTTGGCCATTTCTAACCAATTTTTGCAAATCCCTAACCACTTTAAAGCCATTTTTGGCCATTTCTAACCCATTTTTCCAAATCCCTAAGCACTTTAAAGCCATTTTTGGCATTTCTAACCTGTTTGTGCAAATCTCTAACCACTTTAAAGCCATTTTTAGCATTCCTAACCCATTTTTGCAAATCTCTAAGCTCTTCCAAGCTATTTTTAGCATTTCTCACCCATTTTTGCAAATCTCTAAGCACTTTAAAGCAATTTTGGCCATTTCTCACCCTTTTTTGCAAATCTCTAAGCACTTTAAAGTCATTTTTAGCATTTCTAACCCATTTTTGCACATCTCTAACCATTTTGAAGCCATTTTTGGCAATTCTGACCCTTTTTTTCTAATCAATAAGCACTTTAAAGCCATTTTGGGCATTTCTAACCCATTTTTGCACATCTCTAAGCAATTTTGAATGACATTTTTGGCCGTTTCTAACCCATTTTTGCAGATCTCTACGAACTTTTAAGCCATTTTTGGCCTTTTCTATCCAGTTTGCACATCTCTAACCATTTCAAAGCCATTTTTGGCATTTCTAACCCTTTTTTGCTAATCTCTAAGCACTTTAAATCCATTTTTAGCAGTTCTAACCCATTTTTGCGAATCTCTAAGCACTTTAAAGCCATTTTTAGCATTTCTAACCCATTTTTGCGAATCTCTAAGCACTTTAAAGCCATTTTTAGCATTCCTAACCCGTTTTTGCAAATCTCTAAGCACTTCCAAGCCATTTTTAGCATTTCTCACCCATTTTTGCAAACCTCTAAGCACTTTAAAGCATTTTTAGCATTTTTAACCCATTTTTGCACATCCCTAAGCACTTTAAAACCATTTTTGGCCATTTCTAACCCATGTTTGCCCATCTCTAAGCAATTTTGAATGGCATTTTTGGCCGTTTCTAACCCATTTTTGCAGATCTCTGCGTACTTTTAAGCCTTTTTTGGCCTTTTCTATCCAGTTTGCACATCTCTAACCATTTTGAAGCCATTTTTGGCCATTTCTAACCCATGTTTGCACATCTCTAAGCAATTTTGAATGACATTTTTGGCCGTTTCTAACCCATTTTTGCAGATCTCTACGAACTTTTAAGCCATTTTTGGCCTTTTCTTTCCAGTTTGCATATCTTTAACCATTTCGAAGCCATTTTTGGCATTTCTAACCCTTTTTTGCTAATCTCTAAGCACTTTAAAGCCATTTTGGCCGTTTCTAACCCATTTTTGCAGATCTCTAAGCACTTTAAAGCCATTTTTAGCATTTCTAACCCATTTTTGCACATCTCTAAGCAGTTTAAAGCCATTTTTAGCATTCCTAACCCGTTTTTGCAAATCTCTAAGCACTTCCAAGCCATTTTTAGCATTTCTCACCCATTTTTGCAAACCTCTAAGCACTTTAAAGCATTTTTAGCATTTTTAACCCATTTTTGCACATCCCTAAGCACTTTTAAACCATTTTTGGCCATTTCTAACCCATGTTTGCTCATCTCTAAGCAATTTTGGAAGCCATTTTTTGCCTTTTCTATCCAGTTTGCACATCTCTAACCATTTCAAAGCCATTTTTGGCATTTCTAACCCTTTTTTGCTAATCTCTAAGCACTTTAAAGCCATTTTTTAGCATTTCTAACCCATTTTTGCAAATCCCTAACCACTTTAAAGCCATTTATAGCATTTCTAACCCATGTTTGCCCATCTCTAAGCAATTTTGAATGGCATTTTTGGCCGTTTCTAACCCATTTTTGCAGATCTCTGCGAACTTTTAAGCCTTTTTTGGCCTTTTCTAACCAGTTTGCACATCTCTAACCATTTTGAAGCCATTTTTGGCATTTCTGACCCATTTCTGCTAATCTCTAAGCACTTTAAAGCCATTTTGGCCATTTCTAACCAATTTTTGCAAATCCCTAAGCACTTTAAATCCATTTTTGGCAATTCTAACCTGTTTGTGCAAATCTCTAACCACTTTAAAGCCATTTTTGGCATTTCTAACCCGTGTTTGCACATCTCTAAGCACTTTTAATCCATTTTTAGCATTTCTAACCCATTTTTGCGAATCTCTAAGCACTTTAAAGCCATTTTTAGCATTTCTCACCCATTTTTGCAAATCTCTAAGCACTTTAAAGCCATTTTTAGCATTCCTAACCGGTTTTTGCAAATCTCTAAGCACTTCCAAGCAATTTTTAGCATTTCTCACCCATTTTTGCAAATCTCTAAGCACTTTAAAGCCATTTTTAGCATTTCTAACCCATTTTTGCACATCTCTAAGCAATTTTGAATGCATTTTTGGCCGTTTCTAACCCATTTTTGCAGATCTCTGCGAACGTTTAAGCCATTTTTGGCCTTTTCTATCCAGTTTGCACATCTCTAACCATTTCAAAGCCATTTTTGGCATTTCTAACCCTTTTTTGCTAATCTCTAAGCACTTTAAAGCCATTTTTGGTCATTTCTAACCCATTTTTTGCAAATCCCTAAGCACTTTAAAGCCATTTTTGGCCATTTCTAACCCATTTTTGCAAATCCCTAAGCACTTTAAAGCCATTTTTGGCATTTCTAACCCATTTTTGCACATCTCTAAGCACTTTTAAACCATTTTTGGCCATTTCTAACCCATGTTTGCACATCTCTAAGCACTTTTAAACCATTTTTGGCCATTTCTAACCCATGTTTGCACATCTCTAAGCAATTTTGAATGACATTTTTGGCCGTTTCTAACCGATTTTTGCAGATCTCTACGAACTTTTAAGCCATTTTTGGCCTTTTCTATCCAGTTTGCATATCCTTAACCATTTCGAAGCCATTTTTGGCATTTCTAACCCTTTTTTGCTAATCTCTAAGCACTTTAAAGCCATTTTTGGTCATTTCTAACCCATTTTTTGCAAATCCCTAAGCACTTTAAAGCCATTTTTGGCCATTTCTAACCCATTTTTGCAAATCCCTAAGCACTTTAAAGCCATTTTTTGCATTTCTAACCCATTTTTGCACATCTCTAAGCACTTTTAAACCATTTTTGGCCATTTCTAACCCATTTTTGCAAATCTCTAAGCACTTTAAAGCCATTTTTAGCATTCCTAACCGGTTTTTGCAAATCTCTAAGCACTTCCAAGCCATTTTTAGCATTTCTCACCCATTTTTGCAAACCTCTAAGCACTTTAAAGCATTTTTAGCATTTTTAACCCATTTTTGCACATCCCTAAGCACTTTTAAACCATTTTTGGCCATTTCTAACCCATGTTTGCTCATCTCTAAGCAATTTTGGAAGCCATTTTTTGCCTTTTCTATCCAGTTTGCACATCTCTAACCATTTCAAAGCCATTTTTGGCATTTCTAACCCTTTTTTGCTAATCTCTAAGCACTTTAAAGCCATTTTTTAGCATTTCTAACCCATTTTTGCAAATCCCTAACCACTTTAAAGCCATTTATAGCATTTCTAACCCATGTTTGCCCATCTCTAAGCAATTTTGAATGGCATTTTTGGCCGTTTCTAACCCATTTTTGCAGATCTCTGCGAACTTTTAAGCCTTTTTTGGCCTTTTCTAACCAGTTTGCACATCTCTAACCATTTTGAAGCCATTTTTGGCATTTCTGACCCATTTCTGCTAATCTCTAAGCACTTTAAAGCCATTTTGGCCATTTCTAACCAATTTTTGCAAATCCCTAACCACTTTAAAGCCATTTTTGGCCATTTCTAACCCATTTTTCCAAATCCCTAAGCACTTTAAAGCCATTTTTGGCATTTCTAACCTGTTTGTGCAAATCTCTAACCACTTTAAAGCCATTTTTAGCATTCCTAACCCATTTTTGCAAATCTCTAAGCTCTTCCAAGCTATTTTTAGCATTTCTCACCCATTTTTGCAAATCTCTAAGCACTTTAAAGCAATTTTGGCCATTTCTCACCCTTTTTTGCAAATCTCTAAGCACTTTAAAGTCATTTTTAGCATTTCTAACCCATTTTTGCACATCTCTAACCATTTTGAAGCCATTTTTGGCAATTCTGACCCTTTTTTTCTAATCAATAAGCACTTTAAAGCCATTTTGGGCATTTCTAACCCATTTTTGCACATCTCTAAGCAATTTTGAATGACATTTTTGGCCGTTTCTAACCCATTTTTGCAGATCTCTACGAACTTTTAAGCCATTTTTGGCCTTTTCTATCCAGTTTGCACATCTCTAACCATTTCAAAGCCATTTTTGGCATTTCTAACCCTTTTTTGCTAATCTCTAAGCACTTTAAATCCATTTTTAGCAGTTCTAACCCATTTTTGCGAATCTCTAAGCACTTTAAAGCCATTTTTAGCATTTCTAACCCATTTTTGCGAATCTCTAAGCACTTTAAAGCCATTTTTAGCATTCCAAACCCGTTTTTGCAAATCTCTAAGCACTTCCAAGCCATTTTTAGCATTTCTCACCCATTTTTGCAAACCTCTAAGCACTTTAAAGCATTTTTAGCATTTTTAACCCATTTTTGCACATCCCTAAGCACTTTAAAACCATTTTTGGCCATTTCTAACCCATGTTTGCCCATCTCTAAGCAATTTTGAATGGCATTTTTGGCCGTTTCTAACCCATTTTTGCAGATCTCTGCGTACTTTTAAGCCTTTTTTGGCCTTTTCTATCCAGTTTGCACATCTCTAACCATTTTGAAGCCATTTTTGGCATTTCTAACCCTTTTTTGCACATCTCTAAGCAATTTTGAATGACATTTTTGGCCGTTTCTAACCCATTTTTGCAGATCTCTACGAACTTTTAAGCCATTTTTGGCCTTTTCTTTCCAGTTTGCATATCTTTAACCATTTCGAAGCCATTTTTGGCATTTCTAACCCTTTTTTGCTAATCTCTAAGCACTTTAAAGCCATTTTGGCCGTTTCTAACCCATTTTTGCAGATCTCTAAGCACTTTTAAGCCATTTTTAGCATTTCTAACCCATTTTTGCACATCTCTAAGCAGTTTAAAGCCATTTTTAGCATTCCTAACCCGTTTTTGCAAATCTCTAAGCACTTCCAAGCCATTTTTAGCATTTCTCACCCATTTTTGCAAACCTCTAAGCACTTTAAAGCATTTTTAGCATTTTTAACCCATTTTTGCACATCCCTAAGCACTTTTAAACCATTTTTGGCCATTTCTAACCCATGTTTGCTCATCTCTAAGCAATTTTGGAAGCCATTTTTTGCCTTTTCTATCCAGTTTGCACATCTCTAACCATTTCAAAGCCATTTTTGGCATTTCTAACCCTTTTTTGCTAATCTCTAAGCACTTTAAAGCCATTTTTTAGCATTTCTAACCCATTTTTGCAAATCCCTAACCACTTTAAAGCCATTTATAGCATTTCTAACCCATGTTTGCCCATCTCTAAGCAATTTTGAATGGCATTTTTGGCCGTTTCTAACCCATTTTTGCAGATCTCTGCGAACTTTTAAGCCTTTTTTGGCCTTTTCTAACCAGTTTGCACATCTCTAACCATTTTGAAGCCATTTTTGGCATTTCTGACCCATTTCTGCTAATCTCTAAGCACTTTAAAGCCATTTTGGCCATTTCTAACCAATTTTTGCAAATCCCTAAGCACTTTAAATCCATTTTTGGCAATTCTAACCTGTTTGTGCAAATCTCTAACCACTTTAAAGCCATTTTTGGCATTTCTAACCCGTGTTTGCACATCTCTAAGCACTTTTAATCCATTTTTAGCATTTCTAACCCATTTTTGCGAATCTCTAAGCACTTTAAAGCCATTTTTAGCATTTCTCACCCATTTTTGCATATCTCTAAGCACTTTAAAGCCATTTTTAGCATTTCTCACCCATTTTTGCAAATCTCTAAGCACTTTAAAGCCATTTTTAGCATTCCTAACCGGTTTTTGCAAATCTCTAAGCACTTCCAAGCAATTTTTAGCATTTCTCACCCATTTTTGCAAATCTCTAAGCACTTTAAAGCCATTTTTAGCATTTCTAACCCATTTTTGCACATCTCTAAGCAATTTTGAATGCATTTTTGGCCGTTTCTAACCCATTTTTGCAGATCTCTGCGAACGTTTAAGCCATTTTTGGCCTTTTCTATCCAGTTTGCACATCTCTAACCATTTCAAAGCCATTTTTGGCATTTCTAACCCTTTTTTGCTAATCTCTAAGCACTTTAAAGCCATTTTTGGTCATTTCTAACCCATTTTTTGCAAATCCCTAAGCACTTTAAAGCCATTTTTGGCCATTTCTAACCCATTTTTGCAAATCCCTAAGCACTTTAAAGCCATTTTTGGCATTTCTAACCCATTTTTGCACATCTCTAAGCACTTTTAAACCATTTTTGGCCATTTCTAACCCATGTTTGCACATCTCTAAGCACTTTTAAACCATTTTTGGCCATTTCTAACCCATGTTTGCACATCTCTAAGCAATTTTGAATGACATTTTTGGCCGTTTCTAACCGATTTTTGCAGATCTCTACGAACTTTTAAGCCATTTTTGGCCTTTTCTATCCAGTTTGCATATCCTTAACCATTTCGAAGCCATTTTTGGCATTTCTAACCCTTTTTTGCTAATCTCTAAGCACTTTAAAGCCATTTTTGGTCATTTCTAACCCATTTTTTGCAAATCCCTAAGCACTTTAAAGCCATTTTTGGCCATTTCTAACCCATTTTTGCAAATCCCTAAGCACTTTAAAGCCATTTTTTGCATTTCTAACCCATTTTTGCACATCTCTAAGCACTTTTAAACCATTTTTGGCCATTTCTAACCCATTTTTGCAAATCTCTAAGCACTTTAAAGCCATTTTTAGCATTCCTAACCGGTTTTTGCAAATCTCTAAGCACTTCCAAGCCATTTTTAGCATTTCTCACCCATTTTTGCAAACCTCTAAGCACTTTAAAGCATTTTTAGCATTTTTAACCCATTTTTGCACATCCCTAAGCACTTTTAAACCATTTTTGGCCATTTCTAACCCATGTTTGCTCATCTCTAAGCAATTTTGGAAGCCATTTTTTGCCTTTTCTATCCAGTTTGCACATCTCTAACCATTTCAAAGCCATTTTTGGCATTTCTAACCCTTTTTTGCTAATCTCTAAGCACTTTAAAGCCATTTTTTAGCATTTCTAACCCATTTTTGCAAATCCCTAACCACTTTAAAGCCATTTATAGCATTTCTAACCCATGTTTGCCCATCTCTAAGCAATTTTGAATGGCATTTTTGGCCGTTTCTAACCCATTTTTGCAGATCTCTGCGTACTTTTAAGCCTTTTTTGGCCTTTTCTATCCAGTTTGCACATCTCTAACCATTTTGAAGCCATTTTTGGCCATTTCTAACCCATGTTTGCACATCTCTAAGCAATTTTGAATGACATTTTTGGCCGTTTCTAACCCATTTTTGCAGATCTCTACGAACTTTTAAGCCATTTTTGGCCTTTTCTTTCCAGTTTGCATATCTTTAACCATTTCGAAGCCATTTTTGGCATTTCTAACCCTTTTTTGCTAATCTCTAAGCACTTTAAAGCCATTTTGGCCGTTTCTAACCCATTTTTGCAGATCTCTAAGCACTTTAAAGCCATTTTTAGCATTTCTAACCCATTTTTGCACATCTCTAAGCAGTTTAAAGCCATTTTTAGCATTCCTAACCCGTTTTTGCAAATCTCTAAGCACTTCCAAGCCATTTTTAGCATTTCTCACCCATTTTTGCAAACCTCTAAGCACTTTAAAGCATTTTTAGCATTTTTAACCCATTTTTGCACATCCCTAAGCACTTTTAAACCATTTTTGGCCATTTCTAACCCATGTTTGCTCATCTCTAAGCAATTTTGGAAGCCATTTTTTGCCTTTTCTATCCAGTTTGCACATCTCTAACCATTTCAAAGCCATTTTTGGCATTTCTAACCCTTTTTTGCTAATCTCTAAGCACTTTAAAGCCATTTTTTAGCATTTCTAACCCATTTTTGCAAATCCCTAACCACTTTAAAGCCATTTATAGCATTTCTAACCCATGTTTGCCCATCTCTAAGCAATTTTGAATGGCATTTTTGGCCGTTTCTAACCCATTTTTGCAGATCTCTGCGAACTTTTAAGCCTTTTTTGGCCTTTTCTAACCAGTTTGCACATCTCTAACCATTTTGAAGCCATTTTTGGCATTTCTGACCCATTTCTGCTAATCTCTAAGCACTTTAAAGCCATTTTGGCCATTTCTAACCAATTTTTGCAAATCCCTAAGCACTTTAAATCCATTTTTGGCAATTCTAACCTGTTTGTGCAAATCTCTAACCACTTTAAAGCCATTTTTGGCATTTCTAACCCGTGTTTGCACATCTCTAAGCACTTTTAATCCATTTTTAGCATTTCTAACCCATTTTTGCGAATCTCTAAGCACTTTAAAGCCATTTTTAGCATTTCTCACCCATTTTTGCAAATCTCTAAGCACTTTAAAGCCATTTTTAGCATTCCTAACCGGTTTTTGCAAATCTCTAAGCACTTCCAAGCAATTTTTAGCATTTCTCACCCATTTTTGCAAATCTCTAAGCACTTTAAAGCCATTTTTAGCATTTCTAACCCATTTTTGCACATCTCTAAGCAATTTTGAATGCATTTTTGGCCGTTTCTAACCCATTTTTGCAGATCTCTGCGAACGTTTAAGCCATTTTTGGCCTTTTCTATCCAGTTTGCACATCTCTAACCATTTCAAAGCCATTTTTGGCATTTCTAACCCTTTTTTGCTAATCTCTAAGCACTTTAAAGCCATTTTTGGTCATTTCTAACCCATTTTTTGCAAATCCCTAAGCACTTTAAAGCCATTTTTGGCCATTTCTAACCCATTTTTGCAAATCCCTAAGCACTTTAAAGCCATTTTTGGCATTTCTAACCCATTTTTGCACATCTCTAAGCACTTTTAAACCATTTTTGGCCATTTCTAACCCATGTTTGCACATCTCTAAGCACTTTTAAACCATTTTTGGCCATTTCTAACCCATGTTTGCACATCTCTAAGCAATTTTGAATGACATTTTTGGCCGTTTCTAACCGATTTTTGCAGATCTCTACGAACTTTTAAGCCATTTTTGGCCTTTTCTATCCAGTTTGCATATCCTTAACCATTTCGAAGCCATTTTTGGCATTTCTAACCCTTTTTTGCTAATCTCTAAGCACTTTAAAGCCATTTTTGGTCATTTCTAACCCATTTTTTGCAAATCCCTAAGCACTTTAAAGCCATTTTTGGCCATTTCTAACCCATTTTTGCAAATCCCTAAGCACTTTAAAGCCATTTTTTGCATTTCTAACCCATTTTTGCACATCTCTAAGCACTTTTAAACCATTTTTGGCCATTTCTAACCCATTTTTGCAAATCTCTAAGCACTTTAAAGCCATTTTTAGCATTCCTAACCGGTTTTTGCAAATCTCTAAGCACTTCCAAGCCATTTTTAGCATTTCTCACCCATTTTTGCAAACCTCTAAGCACTTTAAAGCATTTTTAGCATTTTTAACCCATTTTTGCACATCCCTAAGCACTTTTAAACCATTTTTGGCCATTTCTAACCCATGTTTGCTCATCTCTAAGCAATTTTGGAAGCCATTTTTTGCCTTTTCTATCCAGTTTGCACATCTCTAACCATTTCAAAGCCATTTTTGGCATTTCTAACCCTTTTTTGCTAATCTCTAAGCACTTTAAAGCCATTTTTTAGCATTTCTAACCCATTTTTGCAAATCCCTAACCACTTTAAAGCCATTTATAGCATTTCTAACCCATGTTTGCCCATCTCTAAGCAATTTTGAATGGCATTTTTGGCCGTTTCTAACCCATTTTTGCAGATCTCTGCGAACTTTTAAGCCTTTTTTGGCCTTTTCTAACCAGTTTGCACATCTCTAACCATTTTGAAGCCATTTTTGGCATTTCTGACCCATTTCTGCTAATCTCTAAGCACTTTAAAGCCATTTTGGCCATTTCTAACCAATTTTTGCAAATCCCTAACCACTTTAAAGCCATTTTTGGCCATTTCTAACCCATTTTTCCAAATCCCTAAGCACTTTAAAGCCATTTTTGGCATTTCTAACCTGTTTGTGCAAATCTCTAACCACTTTAAAGCCATTTTTAGCATTCCTAACCCATTTTTGCAAATCTCTAAGCTCTTCCAAGCTATTTTTAGCATTTCTCACCCATTTTTGCAAATCTCTAAGCACTTTAAAGCAATTTTGGCCATTTCTCACCCTTTTTTGCAAATCTCTAAGCACTTTAAAGTCATTTTTAGCATTTCTAACCCATTTTTGCACATCTCTAACCATTTTGAAGCCATTTTTGGCAATTCTGACCCTTTTTTTCTAATCAATAAGCACTTTAAAGCCATTTTGGGCATTTCTAACCCATTTTTGCACATCTCTAAGCAATTTTGAATGACATTTTTGGCCGTTTCTAACCCATTTTTGCAGATCTCTACGAACTTTTAAGCCATTTTTGGCCTTTTCTATCCAGTTTGCACATCTCTAACCATTTCAAAGCCATTTTTGGCATTTCTAACCCTTTTTTGCTAATCTCTAAGCACTTTAAATCCATTTTTAGCAGTTCTAACCCATTTTTGCGAATCTCTAAGCACTTTAAAGCCATTTTTAGCATTTCTAACCCATTTTTGCGAATCTCTAAGCACTTTAAAGCCATTTTTAGCATTCCAAACCCGTTTTTGCAAATCTCTAAGCACTTCCAAGCCATTTTTAGCATTTCTCACCCATTTTTGCAAACCTCTAAGCACTTTAAAGCATTTTTAGCATTTTTAACCCATTTTTGCACATCCCTAAGCACTTTAAAACCATTTTTGGCCATTTCTAACCCATGTTTGCCCATCTCTAAGCAATTTTGAATGGCATTTTTGGCCGTTTCTAACCCATTTTTGCAGATCTCTGCGTACTTTTAAGCCTTTTTTGGCCTTTTCTATCCAGTTTGCACATCTCTAACCATTTTGAAGCCATTTTTGGCATTTCTAACCCTTTTTTGCACATCTCTAAGCAATTTTGAATGACATTTTTGGCCGTTTCTAACCCATTTTTGCAGATCTCTACGAACTTTTAAGCCATTTTTGGCCTTTTCTTTCCAGTTTGCATATCTTTAACCATTTCGAAGCCATTTTTGGCATTTCTAACCCTTTTTTGCTAATCTCTAAGCACTTTAAAGCCATTTTGGCCGTTTCTAACCCATTTTTGCAGATCTCTAAGCACTTTTAAGCCATTTTTAGCATTTCTAACCCATTTTTGCACATCTCTAAGCAGTTTAAAGCCATTTTTAGCATTCCTAACCCGTTTTTGCAAATCTCTAAGCACTTCCAAGCCATTTTTAGCATTTCTCACCCATTTTTGCAAACCTCTAAGCACTTTAAAGCATTTTTAGCATTTTTAACCCATTTTTGCACATCCCTAAGCACTTTTAAACCATTTTTGGCCATTTCTAACCCATGTTTGCTCATCTCTAAGCAATTTTGGAAGCCATTTTTTGCCTTTTCTATCCAGTTTGCACATCTCTAACCATTTCAAAGCCATTTTTGGCATTTCTAACCCTTTTTTGCTAATCTCTAAGCACTTTAAAGCCATTTTTTAGCATTTCTAACCCATTTTTGCAAATCCCTAACCACTTTAAAGCCATTTATAGCATTTCTAACCCATGTTTGCCCATCTCTAAGCAATTTTGAATGGCATTTTTGGCCGTTTCTAACCCATTTTTGCAGATCTCTGCGAACTTTTAAGCCTTTTTTGGCCTTTTCTAACCAGTTTGCACATCTCTAACCATTTTGAAGCCATTTTTGGCATTTCTGACCCATTTCTGCTAATCTCTAAGCACTTTAAAGCCATTTTGGCCATTTCTAACCAATTTTTGCAAATCCCTAAGCACTTTAAATCCATTTTTGGCAATTCTAACCTGTTTGTGCAAATCTCTAACCACTTTAAAGCCATTTTTGGCATTTCTAACCCGTGTTTGCACATCTCTAAGCACTTTTAATCCATTTTTAGCATTTCTAACCCATTTTTGCGAATCTCTAAGCACTTTAAAGCCATTTTTAGCATTTCTCACCCATTTTTGCATATCTCTAAGCACTTTAAAGCCATTTTTAGCATTTCTCACCCATTTTTGCAAATCTCTAAGCACTTTAAAGCCATTTTTAGCATTCCTAACCGGTTTTTGCAAATCTCTAAGCACTTCCAAGCAATTTTTAGCATTTCTCACCCATTTTTGCAAATCTCTAAGCACTTTAAAGCCATTTTTAGCATTTCTAACCCATTTTTGCACATCTCTAAGCAATTTTGAATGCATTTTTGGCCGTTTCTAACCCATTTTTGCAGATCTCTGCGAACGTTTAAGCCATTTTTGGCCTTTTCTATCCAGTTTGCACATCTCTAACCATTTCAAAGCCATTTTTGGCATTTCTAACCCTTTTTTGCTAATCTCTAAGCACTTTAAAGCCATTTTTGGTCATTTCTAACCCATTTTTTGCAAATCCCTAAGCACTTTAAAGCCATTTTTGGCCATTTCTAACCCATTTTTGCAAATCCCTAAGCACTTTAAAGCCATTTTTGGCATTTCTAACCCATTTTTGCACATCTCTAAGCACTTTTAAACCATTTTTGGCCATTTCTAACCCATGTTTGCACATCTCTAAGCACTTTTAAACCATTTTTGGCCATTTCTAACCCATGTTTGCACATCTCTAAGCAATTTTGAATGACATTTTTGGCCGTTTCTAACCCATTTTTGCAGATCTCTACGAACTTTTAAGCCATTTTTGGCCTTTTCTATCCAGTTTGCATATCCTTAACCATTTCGAAGCCATTTTTGGCATTTCTAACCCTTTTTTGCTAATCTCTAAGCACTTTAAAGCCATTTTTGGTCATTTCTAACCCATTTTTTGCAAATCCCTAAGCACTTTAAAGCCATTTTTGGCCATTTCTAACCCATTTTTGCAAATCCCTAAGCACTTTAAAGCCATTTTTTGCATTTCTAACCCATTTTTGCACATCTCTAAGCACTTTTAAACCATTTTTGGCCATTTCTAACCCATTTTTGCAAATCTCTAAGCACTTTAAAGCCATTTTTAGCATTCCTAACCGGTTTTTGCAAATCTCTAAGCACTTCCAAGCCATTTTTAGCATTTCTCACCCATTTTTGCAAACCTCTAAGCACTTTAAAGCATTTTTAGCATTTTTAACCCATTTTTGCACATCCCTAAGCACTTTTAAACCATTTTTGGCCATTTCTAACCCATGTTTGCTCATCTCTAAGCAATTTTGGAAGCCATTTTTTGCCTTTTCTATCCAGTTTGCACATCTCTAACCATTTCAAAGCCATTTTTGGCATTTCTAACCCTTTTTTGCTAATCTCTAAGCACTTTAAAGCCATTTTTTAGCATTTCTAACCCATTTTTGCAAATCCCTAACCACTTTAAAGCCATTTATAGCATTTCTAACCCATGTTTGCCCATCTCTAAGCAATTTTGAATGGCATTTTTGGCCGTTTCTAACCCATTTTTGCAGATCTCTGCGAACTTTTAAGCCTTTTTTGGCCTTTTCTAACCAGTTTGCACATCTCTAACCATTTTGAAGCCATTTTTGGCATTTCTGACCCATTTCTGCTAATCTCTAAGCACTTTAAAGCCATTTTGGCCATTTCTAACCAATTTTTGCAAATCCCTAACCACTTTAAAGCCATTTTTGGCCATTTCTAACCCATTTTTCCAAATCCCTAAGAACTTTAAAGCCATTTTTGGCATTTCTAACCTGTTTGTGCAAATCTCTAACCACTTTAAAGCCATTTTTAGCATTCCTAACCCATTTTTGCAAATCTCTAAGCTCTTCCAAGCTATTTTTAGCATTTCTCACCCATTTTTGCAAATCTCTAAGCACTTTAAAGCAATTTTGGCCATTTCTCACCCTTTTTTGCAAATCTCTAAGCACTTTAAAGTCATTTTTAGCATTTCTAACCCATTTTTGCACATCTCTAACCATTTTGAAGCCATTTTTGGCAATTCTGACCCTTTTTTTCTAATCAATAAGCACTTTAAAGCCATTTTGGGCATTTCTAACCCATTTTTGCACATCTCTAAGCAATTTTGAATGACATTTTTGGCCGTTTCTAACCCATTTTTGCAGATCTCTGCGAACGTTTAAGCCATTTTTGGCCTTTTCTATCCAGTTTGCATATCTCTAACCATTTCAAAGCCATTTTTGGCATTTCTAACCCTTTTTTGCTAATCTCTAAGCACTTTAAATCCATTTTTAGCAGTTCTAACCCATTTTTGCGAATCTCTAAGCACTTTAAAGCCATTTTTAGCATTTCTAACCCATTTTTGCGAATCTCTAAGCACTTTAAAGCCATTTTTAGCATTTCTCACCCATTTTTGCAAACCTCTAAGCACTTTAAAGCATTTTTAGCATTTTTAACCCATTTTTGCACATCCCTAAGCACTTTAAAACCATTTTTGGCCATTTCTAACCCATGTTTGCCCATCTCTAAGCAATTTTGAATGGCATTTTTGGCCGTTTCTAGCCCATTTTTGCAGATCTCTGCGTACTTTTAAGCCTTTTTTGGCCTTTTCTATCCAGTTTGCACATCTCTAACCATTTTGAAGCCATTTTTGCATTTCTGACCCTTTTTTGCTAATCTCTAAGCACTTTAAAGCCATTTTGGCCATTTCTCACCCATTTTTGCAAATCTCTAAGCACTTTAAAGCCATTTTCGGCCATTTCTAACCTGTTTGTGCAAATCCCTAAGCACTTTAAATCCATTTTTGGCAATTCTAACCTGTTTGTGCAAATCTCTAACCACTTTAAAGCCATTTTTGGCATTTCTAACCCGTGTTTGCACATCTCTAAGCACTTTTAAGCCATTTTTAGCATTTCTAACCCATTTTTGCGAATCTCTAAGCACTTTAAAGCCATTTTTAGCATTTCTCACCCATTTTTGCATATCTCTAAACACTTTAAAGCCATTTTTAGCATTTCTCACCCATTTTTGCAAATCTCTAAGCACTTTAAAGCCATTTTTAGCATTTCTAACCCATTTTTGCACATCTCTAAGCAATTTTGAATGCATTTTTGGCCGTTTCTAACCCATTTTTGCAGATCTCTGCGAACGTTTAAGCCATTTTTGGCCTTTTCTATACAGTTTGCACATCTCTAACCATTTCAAAGCCATTTTTGGCATTTCTAACCCTTTTTTGCTAATCTCTAAGCACTTTAAAGCCATTTTTGGTCATTTCTAACCCATTTTTTGCAAATCCCTAAGCACTTTAAAGCCATTTTTGGTCATTTCTAACCCATTTTTGCAAATCCCTAAGCACTTTAAAGCCATTTTTGGCATTTCTAACCCATTTTTGCACATCTCTAAGCACTTTTAAACCATTTTTGGCCATTTCTAACCCATTTTTGCAAATCCCTAAGCACTTTAAAGCCATTTTTGGCATTTCTAACCCATTTTTGCACATCTCTAAGCACTTTTAAACTATTTTTGGCCATTTCTAACCCATGTTTGCACATCTCTAAGCACTTTTAAACCATTTTTGGCCATTTCTAACCCATGTTTGCACATCTCTAAGCAATTTTGAATGACATTTTTGGCCGTTTCTAACCCATTTTTGCAGATCTCTACGAACTTTTAAGCCATTTTTTGGCCTTTTCTATCCAGTTTGCATATCCTTAACCATTTCGAAGCCATTTTTGGCATTTCTAACCCTTTTTTGCTAATCTCTAAGCACTTTAAAGCCATATTTGGTCATTTCTAACCCATTTTTGCAAATCCCTAAGCACTTTAAAGCCATTTTTGGCCATTTCTAACCCATTTTTGCAAATCCCTAAGCACTTTAAAGCCATTTTTGGCATTTCTAACCCATTTTTGCACATCTCTAAGCACTTTTAAACCATTTTTGGCCATTTCTAACCCATGTTTGCACATCTCTAAGCACTTTTAAACCATTTTCGGCCGTTTCTAACCCATGTTTGCACATCTCTAAGCAATTTTGAATGACATTTTTGGCCGTTTCTAACCCATTTTTGCAGATCTCTACGAACTTTTAAGCCATTTTTGGCCTTTTCTTTCCAGTTTGCATATCTTTAACCATTTCGAAGCCATTTTTGGCATTTCTAACCCTTTTTTGCTAATCTCTAAGCACTTTAAAGCCATTTTGGCCGTTTCTAACCCATTTTTGCAGATCTCTACGAACTTTTGAGCCATTTTTGGCCTTTTCTATCCAGTTTGCACATCTCTAACCATTTCAAAGCCATTTTTAGCAGTTCTAACCCATTTTTGCGAATCTCTAAGCACTTTAAAACCATTTTTAGCATTTCTAACCCATTTTTGCACATCTCTAAGCAGTTTAAAGCCATTTTTAGCATTCCTAACCCGTTTTTGCAAATCTCTAAGCACTTCCAAGCCATTTTTAGCATTTCTCACCCATTTTTGCAAACCTCTAAGCACTTTAAAGCATTTTTAGCATTTTTAACCCATTTTTGCACATCCCTAAGCACTTTAAAACCATTTTTGGCCATTTCTAACCCATGTTTGCCCATCTCTAAGCAATTTTGAATGGCATTTTTGGCCGTTTCTAGCCCATTTTTGCAGATCTCTGCGTACTTTTAAGCCTTTTTTGGCCTTTTCTATCCAGTTTGCACATCTCTAACCATTTTGAAGCCATTTTTGCATTTCTGACCCTTTTTTGCTAATCTCTAAGCACTTTAAAGCCATTTTGGCCATTTCTCACCCATTTTTGCAAATCTCTAAGCACTTTAAAGCCATTTTCGGCCATTTCTAACCTGTTTGTGCAAATCCCTAAGCACTTTAAATCCATTTTTGGCAATTCTAACCTGTTTGTGCAAATCTCTAAGCACTTTAAAGCCATTTTTAGCATTTCTCACCCATTTTTGCAAATCTCTAAGCACTTTAAAGCCATTTTTAGCATTCCTAACCGGTTTTTGCAAATCTCTAAGCACTTCCAAGCAATTTTTAGCATTTCTCACCCATTTTTGCAAATCTCTAAGCACTTTAAAGCCATTTTTAGCATTTCTAACCCATTTTTGCACATCTCTAAGCAATTTTGAATGCATTTTTGGCCGTTTCTAACCCATTTTTGCAGATCTCTGCGAACGTTTAAGCCATTTTTGGCCTTTTCTATCCAGTTTGCACATCTCTAACCATTTCAAAGCCATTTTTGGCATTTCTAACCCTTTTTTGCTAATCTCTAAGCACTTTAAAGCCATTTTTGGTCATTTCTAACCCATTTTTTGCAAATCCCTAAGCACTTTAAAGCCATTTTTGGCCATTTCTAACCCATTTTTGCAAATCCCTAAGCACTTTAAAGCCATTTTTGGCATTTCTAACCCATTTTTGCACATCTCTAAGCACTTTTAAACCATTTTTGGCCATTTCTAACCCATGTTTGCACATCTCTAAGCACTTTTAAACCATTTTTGGCCATTTCTAACCCATGTTTGCACATCTCTAAGCAATTTTGAATGACATTTTTGGCCGTTTCTAACCGATTTTTGCAGATCTCTACGAACTTTTAAGCCATTTTTGGCCTTTTCTATCCAGTTTGCATATCCTTAACCATTTCGAAGCCATTTTTGGCATTTCTAACCCTTTTTTGCTAATCTCTAAGCACTTTAAAGCCATTTTTGGTCATTTCTAACCCATTTTTTGCAAATCCCTAAGCACTTTAAAGCCATTTTTGGCCATTTCTAACCCATTTTTGCAAATCCCTAAGCACTTTAAAGCCATTTTTTGCATTTCTAACCCATTTTTGCACATCTCTAAGCACTTTTAAACCATTTTTGGCCATTTCTAACCCATTTTTGCAAATCTCTAAGCACTTTAAAGCCATTTTTAGCATTCCTAACCGGTTTTTGCAAATCTCTAAGCACTTCCAAGCCATTTTTAGCATTTCTCACCCATTTTTGCAAACCTCTAAGCACTTTAAAGCATTTTTAGCATTTTTAACCCATTTTTGCACATCCCTAAGCACTTTTAAACCATTTTTGGCCATTTCTAACCCATGTTTGCTCATCTCTAAGCAATTTTGGAAGCCATTTTTTGCCTTTTCTATCCAGTTTGCACATCTCTAACCATTTCAAAGCCATTTTTGGCATTTCTAACCTGTTTGTGCAAATCTCTAACCACTTTAAAGCCATTTTTAGCATTCCTAACCCATTTTTGCAAATCTCTAAGCTCTTCCAAGCTATTTTTAGCATTTCTCACCCATTTTTGCAAATCTCTAAGCACTTTAAAGCAATTTTGGCCATTTCTCACCCTTTTTTGCAAATCTCTAAGCACTTTAAAGTCATTTTTAGCATTTCTAACCCATTTTTGCACATCTCTAACCATTTTGAAGCCATTTTTGGCAATTCTGACCCTTTTTTTCTAATCAATAAGCACTTTAAAGCCATTTTGGGCATTTCTAACCCATTTTTGCACATCTCTAAGCAATTTTGAATGACATTTTTGGCCGTTTCTAACCCATTTTTGCAGATCTCTACGAACTTTTAAGCCATTTTTGGCCTTTTCTATCCAGTTTGCACATCTCTAACCATTTCAAAGCCATTTTTGGCATTTCTAACCCTTTTTTGCTAATCTCTAAGCACTTTAAATCCATTTTTAGCAGTTCTAACCCATTTTTGCGAATCTCTAAGCACTTTAAAGCCATTTTTAGCATTTCTAACCCATTTTTGCGAATCTCTAAGCACTTTAAAGCCATTTTTAGCATTCCTAACCCGTTTTTGCAAATCTCTAAGCACTTCCAAGCCATTTTTAGCATTTCTCACCCATTTTTGCAAACCTCTAAGCACTTTAAAGCATTTTTAGCATTTTTAACCCATTTTTGCACATCCCTAAGCACTTTAAAACCATTTTTGGCCATTTCTAACCCATGTTTGCCCATCTCTAAGCAATTTTGAATGGCATTTTTGGCCGTTTCTAACCCATTTTTGCAGATCTCTGCGTACTTTTAAGCCTTTTTTGGCCTTTTCTATCCAGTTTGCACATCTCTATCCATTTTGAAGCCATTTTTGGCCATTTCTAACCCATGTTTGCACATCTCTAAGCAATTTTGAATGACATTTTTGGCCGTTTCTAACCCATTTTTGCAGATCTCTACGAACTTTTAAGCCATTTTTGGCCTTTTCTTTCCAGTTTGCATATCTTTAACCATTTCGAAGCCATTTTTGGCATTTCTAACCCTTTTTTGCTAATCTCTAAGCACTTTAAAGCCATTTTGGCCGTTTCTAACCCATTTTTTGCAGATCTCTAAGCACTTTAAAGCCATTTTTAGCATTTCTAACCCATTTTTGCACATCTCTAAGCAGTTTAAAGCCATTTTTAGCATTCCTAACCCGTTTTTGCAAATCTCTAAGCACTTCCAAGCCATTTTTAGCATTTCTCACCCATTTTTGCAAACCTCTAAGCACTTTAAAGCATTTTTAGCATTTTTAACCCATTTTTGCACATCCCTAAGCACTTTTAAACCATTTTTGGCCATTTCTAACCCATGTTTGCTCATCTCTAAGCAATTTTGGAAGCCATTTTTTGCCTTTTCTATCCAGTTTGCACATCTCTAACCATTTCAAAGCCATTTTTGGCATTTCTAACCCTTTTTTGCTAATCTCTAAGCACTTTAAAGCCATTTTTTAGCATTTCTAACCCATTTTTGCAAATCCCTAACCACTTTAAAGCCATTTATAGCATTTCTAACCCATGTTTGCCCATCTCTAAGCAATTTTGAATGGCATTTTTGGCCGTTTCTAACCCATTTTTGCAGATCTCTGCGAACTTTTAAGCCTTTTTGGCCTTTTCTAACCAGTTTGCACATCTCTAACCATTTTGAAGCCATTTTGGCATTTCTGACCCATTTCTGCTAATCTCTAAGCACTTTAAAGCCATTTTGGCCATTTCTAACCAATTTTTGCAAATCCCTAAGCACTTTAAATCCATTTTTGGCAATTCTAACCTGTTTGTGCAAATCTCTAACCACTTTAAAGCCATTTTTGGCATTTCTAACCCGTGTTTGCACATCTCTAAGCACTTTTAATCCATTTTTAGCATTTCTAACCCATTTTTGCGAATCTCTAAGCACTTTAAAGCCATTTTTAGCATTTCTCACCCATTTTTGCATATCTCTAAGCACTTTAAAGCCATTTTTAGCATTTCTCACCCATTTTTGCAAATCTCTAAGCACTTTAAAGCCATTTTTAGCATTCCTAACCGGTTTTTGCAAATCTCTAAGCACTTCCAAGCAATTTTTAGCATTTCTCACCCATTTTTGCAAATCTCTAAGCACTTTAAAGCCATTTTTAGCATTTCTAACCCATTTTTGCACATCTCTAAGCAATTTTGAATGCATTTTTGGCCGTTTCTAACCCATTTTTGCAGATCTCTGCGAACGTTTAAGCCATTTTTGGCCTTTTCTATCCAGTTTGCACATCTCTAACCATTTCAAAGCCATTTTTTGGCATTTCTAACCCTTTTTTGCTAATCTCTAAGCACTTTAAAGCCATTTTTGGTCATTTCTAACCCATTTTTTGCAAATCCCTAAGCACTTTAAAGCCATTTTTGGCCATTTCTAACCCATTTTTGCAAATCCCTAAGCACTTTAAAGCCATTTTTGGCATTTCTAACCCATTTTTGCACATCTCTAAGCACTTTTAAAACCATTTTTGGCCATTTCTAACCCATGTTTGCAACATCTCTAAGCACTTTTAAACCATTTTTGGCCATTTCTAACCCATGTTTGCACATCTCTAAGCAATTTTGAATGACATTTTTGGCCGTTTCTAACCGATTTTTGCAGATCTCTACGAACTTTTAAGCCATTTTTGGCCTTTTCTATCCAGTTTGCATATCCTTAACCATTTCGAAGCCATTTTTGGCATTTCTAACCCTTTTTTGCTAATCTCTAAGCACTTTAAAGCCATTTTTGGTCATTTCTAACCCATTTTTTGCAAATCCCTAAGCACTTTAAAGCCATTTTTGGCCATTTCTAACCCATTTTTGCAAATCCCTAAGCACTTTAAAGCCATTTTTTGCATTTCTAACCCATTTTTGCACATCTCTAAGCACTTTTAAACCATTTTTGGCCATTTCTAACCCATTTTTGCAAATCTCTAAGCACTTTAAAGCCATTTTTAGCATTCCTAACCGGTTTTTGCAAATCTCTAAGCACTTCCAAGCCATTTTTAGCATTTCTCACCCATTTTTGCAAACCTCTAAGCACTTTAAAGCATTTTTAGCATTTTTAACCCATTTTTGCACATCCCTAAGCACTTTTAAACCATTTTTGGCCATTTCTAACCCATGTTTGCTCATCTCTAAGCAATTTTGGAAGCCATTTTTTGCCTTTTCTATCCAGTTTGCACATCTCTAACCATTTCAAAGCCATTTTTGGCATTTCTAACCCTTTTTTGCTAATCTCTAAGCACTTAAAGCCATTTTTTAGCATTTCTAACCCATTTTTGCAAATCCCTAACCACTTTAAAGCCATTTATAGCATTTCTAACCCATGTTTGCCCATCTCTAAGCAATTTTGAATGGCATTTTTGGCCCGTTTCTAACCCATTTTTGCAGATCTCTGCGAACTTTTAAGCCTTTTTTGGCCTTTTCTAACCAGTTTGCACATCTCTAACCATTTTGAAGCCATTTTTGGCATTTCTGACCCATTTCTGCTAATCTCTAAGCACTTTAAAGCCATTTTGGCCATTTCTAACCAATTTTTGCAAATCCCTAACCACTTTAAAGCCATTTTTGGCCATTTCTAACCCATTTTTCCAAATCCCTAAGAACTTTAAAGCCATTTTTGGCATTTCTAACCTGTTTGTGCAAATCTCTAACCACTTTAAAGCCATTTTTAGCATTCCTAACCCATTTTTGCAAATCTCTAAGCTCTTCCAAGCTATTTTTAGCATTTCTCACCCATTTTTGCAAATCTCTAAGCACTTTAAAGCAATTTTGCCATTTCTCACCCTTTTTTGCAAATCTCTAAGCACTTTAAAGTCATTTTTAGCATTTCTAACCCATTTTTGCACATCTCTAACCATTTTGAAGCCATTTTTGGCAATTCTGACCCTTTTTTTCTAATCAATAAGCACTTTAAAGCCATTTTGGGCATTTCTAACCCATTTTTGCACATCTCTAAGCAATTTTGAATGACATTTTTGGCCGTTTCTAACCCATTTTTGCAGATCTCTACGAACTTTTAAGCCATTTTTGGCCTTTTCTATCCAGTTTGCACATCTCTAACCATTTTGAAGCCATTTTTGGCCATTTCTAACCCATGTTTGCACATCTCTAAGCAATTTTGGAAGCCATTTTTTGCCTTTTCTAACCCATTTTTGCAGATCTCTACGAACTTTTAAGCCATTTTTGGCCTTTTCTTTCCAGTTTGCATATCTTTAACCATTTCGAAGCCATTTTTTGGCATTTCTAACCCTTTTTTGCTAATCTCTAAGCACTTTAAAGTCATTTTTAGCATTTCTAACCCATTTTTGCACATCTCTAACCATTTTGAAGCCATTTTTGGCAATTCTGACCCTTTTTTTCTAATCAATAAGCACTTTAAAGCCATTTTTGGCCATTTCTAACCCATGTTTGCCCATCTCTAAGCAATTTTGAATGGCATTTTTGGCCGTTTCTAACCCATTTTTGCAGATCTCTGCGTACTTTTAAGCCTTTTTTGGCCTTTTCTATCCAGTTTGCACATCTCTAACCATTTTGAAGCCATTTTTGGCCATTTCTAACCCATGTTTGCACATCTCTAAGCAATTTTGAATGACATTTTGGCCGTTTCTAACCCATTTTTGCAGATCTCTACGAACTTTTAAGCCATTTTTGGCCTTTTCTTTCCAGTTTGCATATCTTTAACCATTTCGAAGCCATTTTTGGCATTTCTAACCCTTTTTTGCTAATCTCTAAGCACTTTAAAGCCATTTTGGCCGTTTCTAACCCATTTTTTGCAGATCTCTAAGCACTTTAAAGCCATTTTTAGCATTTCTAACCCATTTTTGCACATCTCTAAGCAGTTTAAAGCCATTTTTAGCATTCCTAACCCGTTTTTGCAAATCTCTAAGCACTTCCAAGCCATTTTTAGCATTTCTCACCCATTTTTGCAAACCTCTAAGCACTTTAAAGCATTTTTAGCATTTTTAACCCATTTTTGCACATCCCTAAGCACTTTTAAACCATTTTTGGCCATTTTCTAACCCATGTTTGCTCATCTCTAAGCAATTTTGGAAGCCATTTTTTGCCTTTTCTATCCAGTTTGCACATCTCTAACCATTTCAAAGCCATTTTTGGCATTTCTAACCCTTTTTTGCTAATCTCTAAGCACTTTAAAGCCATTTTTTAGCATTTCTAACCCATTTTTGCAAATCCCTAACCACTTTAAAGCCATTTATAGCATTTCTAACCCATGTTTGCCCATCTCTAAGCAATTTTGAATGGCATTTTTGGCAGTTTCTAACCCATTTTTGCAGATCTCTGCGAACTTTTAAGCCTTTTTTGGCCTTTTCTAACCAGTTTGCACATCTCTAACCATTTTGAAGCCATTTTTGGCATTTCTGACCCATTTCTGCTAATCTCTAAGCACTTTAAAGCCATTTTGGCCATTTCTAACCAATTTTTGCAAATCCCTAACCACTTTAAAGCCATTTTTGGCCATTTCTAACCCATTTTTCCAAATCCCTAAGAACTTTAAAGCCATTTTTGGCATTTCTAACCTGTTTGTGCAAATCTCTAACCACTTTAAAGCCATTTTTAGCATTCCTAACCCATTTTTGCAAATCTCTAAGCTCTTCCAAGCTATTTTTAGCATTTCTCACCCATTTTTGCAAATCTCTAAGCACTTTAAAGCAATTTTGGCCATTTCTCACCCTTTTTTGCAAATCTCTAAGCACTTTAAAGTCATTTTTAGCATTTCTAACCCATTTTTGCACATCTCTAACCATTTTGAAGCCATTTTTGGCAATTCTGACCCTTTTTTTCTAATCAATAAGCACTTTAAAGCCATTTTGGGCATTTCTAACCCATTTTTGCACATCTCTAAGCAATTTTGAATGACATTTTTGGCCGTTTCTAACCCATTTTTGCAGATCTCTGCGAACGTTTAAGCCATTTTTGGCCTTTTCTATCCAGTTTGCATATCTCTAACCATTTCAAAGCCATTTTTGGCATTTCTAACCCTTTTTTGCTAATCTCTAAGCACTTTAAATCCATTTTTAGCAGTTCTAACCCATTTTTGCGAATCTCTAAGCACTTTAAAGCCATTTTTAGCATTTCTAACCCATTTTTGCGAATCTCTAAGCACTTTAAAGCCATTTTTAGCATTTCTCACCCATTTTTGCAAACCTCTAAGCACTTTAAAGCATTTTTAGCATTTTTAACCCATTTTTGCACATCCCTAAGCACTTTAAAACCATTTTTGGCCATTTCTAACCCATGTTTGCCCATCTCTAAGCAATTTTGAATGGCATTTTTGGCCGTTTCTAGCCCATTTTTGCAGATCTCTGCGTACTTTTAAGCCTTTTTTGGCCTTTTCTATCCAGTTTGCACATCTCTAACCATTTTGAGCCATTTTTGCATTTCTGACCCTTTTTTGCTAATCTCTAAGCACTTTAAAGCCATTTTGGCCATTTCTCACCCATTTTTGCAAATCTCTAAGCACTTTAAAGCCATTTTCGGCCATTTCTAACCTGTTTGTGCAAATCCCTAAGCACTTTAAATCCATTTTTGGCAATTCTAACCTGTTTGTGCAAATCTCTAACCACTTTAAAGCCATTTTTGGCATTTCTAACCCGTGTTTGCACATCTCTAAGCACTTTTAAGCCATTTTTAGCATTTCTAACCCATTTTTGCGAATCTCTAAGCACTTTAAAGCCATTTTTAGCATTTCTCACCCATTTTTGCATATCTCTAAACACTTTAAAGCCATTTTTAGCATTTCTCACCCATTTTTGCAAATCTCTAAGCACTTTAAAGCCATTTTTAGCATTTCTAACCCATTTTTGCACATCTCTAAGCAATTTTGAATGCATTTTTGGCCGTTTCTAACCCATTTTTGCAGATCTCTGCGAACGTTTAAGCCATTTTTGGCCTTTTCTATACAGTTTGCACATCTCTAACCATTTCAAAGCCATTTTTGGCATTTCTAACCCTTTTTTGCTAATCTCTAAGCACTTTAAAGCCATTTTTGGTCATTTCTAACCCATTTTTTGCAAATCCCTAAGCACTTTAAAGCCATTTTTGGTCATTTCTAACCCATTTTGCAAATCCCTAAGCACTTTAAAGCCATTTTTGGCATTTCTAACCCATTTTTGCACATCTCTAAGCACTTTTAAACCATTTTTGGCCATTTCTAACCCATTTTTGCAAATCCCTAAGCACTTTAAAGCCATTTTTGGCATTTCTAACCCATTTTTGCACATCTCTAAGCACTTTTAAACTATTTTTGGCCATTTCTAACCCATGTTTGCACATCTCTAAGCACTTTTAAACCATTTTTGGCCATTTCTAACCCATGTTTGCACATCTCTAAGCAATTTTGAATGACATTTTTGGCCGTTTCTAACCCATTTTTGCAGATCTCTACGAACTTTTAAGCCATTTTTTGGCCTTTTCTATCCAGTTTGCATATCCTTAACCATTTCGAAGCCATTTTTGGCATTTCTAACCCTTTTTTGCTAATCTCTAAGCACTTAAAGCCATATTTGGTCATTTCTAACCCATTTTTGCAAATCCCCTAAGCACTTTAAAGCCATTTTTGGCCATTTCTAACCCATTTTTGCAAATCCCTAAGCACTTTAAAGCCATTTTTGGCATTTCTAACCCATTTTTGCACATCTCTAAGCACTTTTAAACCATTTTTGGCCATTTCTAACCCATGTTTGCACATCTCTAAGCACTTTTAAACCATTTTCGGCCGTTTCTAACCCATGTTTGCACATCTCTAAGCAATTTTGAATGACATTTTTGGCCGTTTCTAACCCATTTTTGCAGATCTCTACGAACTTTTAAGCCATTTTTGGCCTTTTCTTTCCAGTTTGCATATCTTTAACCATTTCGAAGCCATTTTTGGCATTTCTAACCCTTTTTTGCTAATCTCTAAGCACTTTAAAGCCATTTTGGCCGTTTCTAACCCATTTTTGCAGATCTCTACGAACTTTTGAGCCATTTTTGGCCTTTTCTATCCAGTTTGCACATCTCTAACCATTTCAAAGCCATTTTTAGCAGTTCTAACCCATTTTTGCGAATCTCTAAGCACTTTAAAACCATTTTTAGCATTTCTAACCCATTTTTGCACATCTCTAAGCAGTTTAAAGCCATTTTTAGCATTCCTAACCCGTTTTTGCAAATCTCTAAGCACTTCCAAGCCATTTTTAGCATTTCTCACCCATTTTTGCAAACCTCTAAGCACTTTAAAGCATTTTTAGCATTTTTAACCCATTTTTGCACATCCCTAAGCACTTTAAAACCATTTTTGGCCATTTCTAACCCATGTTTGCCCATCTCTAAGCAATTTTGAATGGCATTTTTGGCCGTTTCTAGCCCATTTTTGCAGATCTCTGCGTACTTTTAAGCCTTTTTTTGGCCTTTTCTATCCAGTTTGCACATCTCTAACCATTTTGAAGCCATTTTTGCATTTCTGACCCTTTTTTGCTAATCTCTAAGCACTTTAAAGCCATTTTGGCCATTTCTCACCCATTTTTGCAAATCTCTAAGCACTTTAAAGCCATTTTCGGCCATTTCTAACCTGTTTGTGCAAATCCCTAAGCACTTTAAATCCATTTTTGGCAATTCTAACCTGTTTGTGCAAATCTCTAACCACTTTAAAGCCATTTTTGGCATTTCTAACCCGTGTTTGCACATCTCTAAGCACTTTTAAGCCATTTTTAGCATTTCTAACCCATTTTTGCGAATCTCTAAGCACTTTAAAGCCATTTTTAGCATTTCTCACCCATTTTTGCATATCTCTAAACACTTTAAAGCCATTTTTAGCATTTCTCACCCCATTTTTGCAAATCTCTAAGCACTTTAAAGCCATTTTTAGCATTTCTAACCCATTTTTGCACATCTCTAAGCAATTTTGAATGCATTTTTGGCCGTTTCTAACCCATTTTTGCAGATCTCTGCGAACGTTTAAGCCATTTTTGGCCTTTTCTATACAGTTTGCACATCTCTAACCATTTCAAAGCCATTTTTGGCATTTCTAACCCTTTTTTGCTAATCTCTAAGCACTTTAAAGCCATTTTTGGTCATTTCTAACCCATTTTTTGCAAATCCCTAAGCACTTTAAAGCCATTTTTGGTCATTTCTAACCCATTTTTGCAAATCCCTAAGCACTTTAAAGCCATTTTTGGCATTTCTAACCCATTTTTGCACATCTCTAAGCACTTTTAAACCATTTTTGGCCATTTCTAACCCATTTTTGCAAATCCCTAAGCACTTTAAAGCCATTTTTGGCATTTCTAACCCATTTTTGCACATCTCTAAGCACTTTTAAACTATTTTTGGCCATTTCTAACCCATGTTTGCACATCTCTAAGCACTTTTAAACCATTTTTGGCCATTTCTAACCCATGTTTGCACATCTCTAAGCAATTTTGAATGACATTTTTGGCCGTTTCTAACCCATTTTTGCAGATCTCTACGAACTTTTAAGCCATTTTTTGGCCTTTTCTATCCAGTTTGCATATCCTTAACCATTTCGAAGCCATTTTTGGCATTTCTAACCCTTTTTTGCTAATCTCTAAGCACTTTAAAGCCATATTTGGTCATTTCTAACCCATTTTTGCAAATCCCTAAGCACTTTAAAGCCATTTTTGGCCATTTCTAACCCATTTTTGCAAATCCCTAAGCACTTTAAAGCCATTTTTGGCATTTCTAACCCATTTTTGCACATCTCTAAGCACTTTTAAACCATTTTTGGCCATTTCTAACCCATGTTTGCACATCTCTAAGCACTTTTAAACCATTTTCGGCCGTTTCTAACCCATGTTTGCACATCTCTAAGCAATTTTGAATGACATTTTTGGCCGTTTCTAACCCATTTTTGCAGATCTCTACGAACTTTTAAGCCATTTTGGCCTTTTCTTTCCAGTTTGCATATCTTTAACCATTTCGAAGCCATTTTTGGCATTTCTAACCCTTTTTTGCTAATCTCTAAGCACTTTAAAGCCATTTTGGCCGTTTCTAACCCATTTTTGCAGATCTCTACGAACTTTTGAGCCATTTTTGCCTTTTCTATCCAGTTTGCACATCTCTAACCATTTCAAAGCCATTTTTAGCAGTTCTAACCCATTTTTGCGAATCTCTAAGCACTTTAAAACCATTTTTAGCATTTCTAACCCATTTTTGCACATCTCTAAGCAGTTTAAAGCCATTTTTAGCATTCCTAACCCGTTTTTGCAAATCTCTAAGCACTTCCAAGCCATTTTTAGCATTTCTCACCCATTTTTGCAAACCTCTAAGCACTTTAAAGCATTTTTAGCATTTTTAACCCATTTTTGCACATCCCTAAGCACTTTAAAACCATTTTTGGCCATTTCTAACCCATGTTTGCCCATCTCTAAGCAATTTTGAATGGCATTTTTGGCCGTTTCTAGCCCATTTTTGCAGATCTCTGCGTACTTTTAAGCCTTTTTTGGCCTTTTCTATCCAGTTTGCACATCTCTAACCATTTTGAAGCCATTTTTGCATTTCTGACCCTTTTTTTGCTAATCTCTAAGCACTTTAAAGCAATTTTGGCCATTTCTCACCCATTTTTGCAAATCTCTAAGCACTTTAAAGCCATTTTCGGCCATTTCTAACCTGTTTGTGCAAATCCCTAAGCACTTTAAATCCATTTTTGGCAATTCTAACCTGTTTGTGCAAATCTCTAAGCACTTTAAAGCCATTTTTAGCATTTCTCACCCATTTTTGCAAATCTCTAAGCACTTTAAAGCCATTTTTAGCATTCCTAACCGGTTTTTGCAAATCTCTAAGCACTTCCAAGCAATTTTTAGCATTTCTCACCCATTTTTGCAAATCTCTAAGCACTTTAAAGCCATTTTTAGCATTTCTAACCCATTTTTGCACATCTCTAAGCAATTTTGAATGCATTTTTGGCCGTTTCTAACCCATTTTTGCAGATCTCTGCGAACGTTTAAGCCATTTTTGGCCTTTTCTATCCAGTTTGCACATCTCTAACCATTTCAAAGCCATTTTTGGCATTTCTAACCCTTTTTTGCTAATCTCTAAGCACTTTAAAGCCATTTTTGGTCATTTTCTAACCCATTTTTTGCAAATCCCTAAGCACTTTAAAGCCATTTTTGGCCATTTCTAACCCATTTTTGCAAATCCCTAAGCACTTTAAAGCCATTTTTGGCATTTCTAACCCATTTTTGCACATCTCTAAGCACTTTTAAACCATTTTTGGCCATTTCTAACCCATGTTTGCACATCTCTAAGCACTTTTAAACCATTTTTGGCCATTTCTAACCCATGTTTGCACATCTCTAAGCAATTTTGAATGACATTTTTGGCCGTTTCTAACCGATTTTTGCAGATCTCTACGAACTTTTAAGCCATTTTTGGCCTTTTCTATCCAGTTTGCATATCCTTAACCATTTCGAAGCCATTTTTGGCATTTCTAACCCTTTTTTGCTAATCTCTAAGCACTTTAAAGCCATTTTTGGTCATTTCTAACCCATTTTTTGCAAATCCCTAAGCACTTTAAAGCCATTTTTGGCCATTTCTAACCCATTTTTGCAAATCCCTAAGCACTTTAAAGCCATTTTTTGCATTTCTAACCCATTTTTGCACATCTCTAAGCACTTTTAAACCATTTTTGGCCATTTCTAACCCATTTTTGCAAATCTCTAAGCACTTTAAAGCCATTTTTAGCATTCCTAACCGGTTTTTGCAAATCTCTAAGCACTTCCAAGCCATTTTTAGCATTTCTCACCCATTTTTGCAAACCTCTAAGCACTTTAAAGCATTTTTAGCATTTTTAACCCATTTTTGCACATCCCTAAGCACTTTTAAACCATTTTTGGCCATTTCTAACCCATGTTTTGCTCATCTCTAAGCAATTTTGGAAGCCATTTTTTGCCTTTTCTATCCAGTTTGCACATCTCTAACCATTTCAAAGCCATTTTTGGCATTTCTAACCTGTTTGTGCAAATCTCTAACCACTTTAAAGCCATTTTTAGCATTCCTAACCCATTTTTGCAAATCTCTAAGCTCTTCCAAGCTATTTTTAGCATTTCTCACCCATTTTTGCAATCTCTAAGCACTTTAAAGCAATTTTGGCCATTTCTCACCCTTTTTGCAAATCTCTAAGCACTTTAAAGTCATTTTTAGCATTTCTAACCCATTTTTGCACATCTCTAACCATTTTGAAGCCATTTTTGGCAATTCTGACCCTTTTTTTCTAATCAATAAGCACTTTAAAGCCATTTTGGGCATTTCTAACCCATTTTTGCACATCTCTAAGCAATTTTGAATGACATTTTGGCCGTTTCTAACCCATTTTTGCAGATCTCTACGAACTTTTAAGCCATTTTTGGCCTTTTCTATCCAGTTTGCACATCTCTAACCATTTCAAAGCCATTTTTGGCATTTCTAACCCTTTTTTTGCTAATCTCTAAGCACTTTAAATCCATTTTTAGCAGTTCTAACCCATTTTTGCGAATCTCTAAGCACTTTAAAGCCATTTTTAGCATTTCTAACCCATTTTTTGCGAATCTCTAAGCACTTTAAAGCCATTTTAGCATTCCTAACCCGTTTTTGCAAATCTCTAAGCACTTCCAAGCCATTTTTAGCATTTCTCACCCATTTTTGCAAACCTCTAAGCACTTTAAAGCATTTTTAGCATTTTTAACCCATTTTTTGCACATCCCTAAGCACTTTAAAACCATTTTTGGCCATTTCTAACCCATGTTTGCCCATCTCTAAGCAATTTTGAATGGCATTTTTGGCCGTTTCTAACCCATTTTTGCAGATCTCTGCGTACTTTTAAGCCTTTTTTGGCCTTTTCTATCCAGTTTGCACATCTCTAACCATTTTGAAGCCATTTTTGGCCATTTCTAACCCATGTTTGCACATCTCTAAGCAATTTTGAATGACATTTTTGGCCGTTTCTAACCCATTTTTGCAGATCTCTACGAACTTTTAAGCCATTTTTGGCCTTTTCTTTCCAGTTTGCATATCTTTAACCATTTCGAAGCCATTTTTGGCATTTCTAACCCTTTTTTGCTAATCTCTAAGCACTTTAAAGCCATTTTGGCCGTTTCTAACCCATTTTTGCAGATCTCTAAGCACTTTAAAGCCATTTTTAGCATTTCTAACCCATTTTTGCACATCTCTAAGCAGTTTAAAGCCATTTTTAGCATTCCTAACCCGTTTTGCAAATCTCTAAGCACTTCCAAGCCATTTTTAGCATTTCTCACCCATTTTTTGCAAACCTCTAAGCACTTTAAAGCATTTTTAGCATTTTTAACCCATTTTTGCACATCCCTAAGCACTTTTAAACCATTTTTGGCCATTTCTAACCCATGTTTGCTCATCTCTAAGCAATTTTGGAAGCCATTTTTTGCCTTTTCTATCCAGTTTGCACATCTCTAACCATTTCAAAGCCATTTTTGGCATTTCTAACCCTTTTTTGCTAATCTCTAAGCACTTTAAAGCCATTTTTTAGCATTTCTAACCCATTTTTGCAAATCCCTAACCACTTTAAAGCCATTTATAGCATTTCTAACCCATGTTTGCCCATCTCTAAGCAATTTTGAATGGCATTTTTGGCCGTTTCTAACCCATTTTTGCAGATCTCTGCGAACTTTTAAGCCTTTTTTGGCCTTTTCTAACCAGTTTGCACATCTCTAACCATTTTGAAGCCATTTTTGGCATTTCTGACCCATTTCTGCTAATCTCTAAGCACTTTAAAGCCATTTTGGCCATTTCTAACCAATTTTTGCAAATCCCTAAGCACTTTAAATCCATTTTTGGCAATTCTAACCTGTTTGTGCAAATCTCTAACCACTTTAAAGCCATTTTTGGCATTTCTAACCCGTGTTTGCACATCTCTAAGCACTTTTAATCCATTTTTAGCATTTCTAACCCATTTTTGCGAATCTCTAAGCACTTTAAAGCCATTTTTAGCATTTCTCACCCATTTTGCATATCTCTAAGCACTTTAAAGCCATTTTTAGCATTTCTCACCCATTTTTGCAAATCTCTAAGCACTTTAAAGCCATTTTTAGCATTCCTAACCGGTTTTTGCAAATCTCTAAGCACTTCCAAGCAATTTTTAGCATTTCTCACCCATTTTTGCAAATCTCTAAGCACTTTAAAGCCATTTTTAGCATTTCTAACCCATTTTTGCACATCTCTAAGCAATTTTGAATGCATTTTTGGCCGTTTCTAACCCATTTTTGCAGATCTCTGCGAACGTTTAAGCCATTTTTGGCCTTTTCTATCCAGTTTGCACATCTCTAACCATTTCAAAGCCATTTTTGGCATTTCTAACCCTTTTTTGCTAATCTCTAAGCACTTTAAAGCCATTTTTGGTCATTTCTAACCCATTTTTTGCAAATCCCTAAAGCACTTTAAAGCCATTTTGGCCATTTCTAACCCATTTTTGCAAATCCCTAAGCACTTTAAAGCCATTTTTGGCATTTTCATCTCTAAGCACTTTTAAACCATTTTTGGCCATTTCTAACCCATGTTTGCACATCTCTAAGCACTTTTAAAACCATTTTTGGCCATTTCTAACCCATGTTTGCACATCTCTAAGCAATTTTGAATGACATTTTTGGCCGTTTCTAACAGATTTTTGCAGATCTCTACGAACTTTTAAGCCATTTTTGGCCTTTTCTATCCAGTTTGCATATCCTTAACCATTTCGAAGCCATTTTTGGCATTTCTAACCCTTTTTTGCTAATCTCTAAGCACTTTAAAGCCATTTTTGGTCATTTCTAACCCCATTTTTTGCAAATCCTAAGCACTTTAAAGCCATTTTTGGCCATTTCTAACCCATTTTTGCAAATCCCTAAGCACTTTAAAGCCATTTTTTGCATTTCTAACCCATTTTTGCACATCTCTAAGCACTTTTAAACCATTTTTGGCCATTTCTAACCCATTTTTGCAAATCTCTAAGCACTTTAAAGCCATTTTTAGCATTCCTAACCGGTTTTTGCAAATCTCTAAGCACTTCCAAGCCATTTTTAGCATTTCTCACCCATTTTTGCAAACCTCTAAGCACTTTAAAGCATTTTTAGCATTTTTAACCCATTTTTGCACATCCCTAAGCACTTTTTAAACCATTTTTGGCCATTTCTAACCCATGTTTTGCTCATCTCTAAGCAATTTTGGAAGCCATTTTTTGCCTTTTCTATCCAGTTTGCACATCTCTAACCATTTCAAAGCCATTTTTGGCATTTCTAACCCTTTTTTGCTAATCTCTAAGCACTTTAAAGCCATTTTTTAGCATTTCTAACCCATTTTTGCAAATCCCTAACCACTTTAAAGCCATTTATAGCATTTCTAACCCATGTTTGCCCATCTCTAAGCAATTTTGAATGGCATTTTTGGCCGTTTCTAACCCATTTTTGCAGATCTCTGCGAACTTTTAAGCCTTTTTTGGCCTTTTCTAACCAGTTTGCACATCTCTAACCATTTTGAAGCCATTTTTGGCATTTCTGACCCATTTCTGCTAATCTCTAAGCACTTTAAAGCCATTTTGGCCATTTCTAACCAATTTTTGCAAATCCCTAACCACTTTAAAGCCATTTTTGGCCATTTCTAACCCATTTTTCCAAATCCCTAAGAACTTTAAAGCCATTTTTGGCATTTCTAACCTGTTTGTGCAAATCTCTAACCACTTTAAAGCCATTTTTAGCATTCCTAACCCATTTTTGCAAATCTCTAAGCTCTTCCAAGCTATTTTTAGCATTTCTCACCCATTTTTTGCAAATCTCTAAGCACTTTAAAGCAATTTTGGCCATTTCTCACCCTTTTTTTGCAAATCTCTAAGCACTTTAAAGTCATTTTTAGCATTTCTAACCCATTTTTGCACATCTCTAACCATTTTGAAGCCATTTTTTGGCAATTCTGACCCTTTTTTTCTAATCAATAAGCACTTTAAAGCCATTTTGGGCATTTCTAACCCATTTTTGCACATCTCTAAGCAATTTTGAATGACATTTTTGGCCGTTTCTAACCCATTTTTGCAGATCTCTACGAACTTTTAAGCCATTTTTGGCCTTTTCTATCCAGTTTGCACATCTCTAACCATTTCAAAGCCATTTTTGGCATTTCTAACCCTTTTTTGCTAATCTCTAAGCACTTTAAATCCATTTTTAGCAGTTCTAACCCATTTTTGCGAATCTCTAAGCACTTTAAAGCCATTTTTAGCATTTCTAACCCATTTTTGCGAATCTCTAAGCACTTTAAAGCCATTTTAGCATTCCTAACCCGTTTTTGCAAATCTCTAAGCACTTCCAAGCCATTTTTAGCATTTCTCACACCCATTTTTGCAAACCTCTAAGCACTTTAAAGCATTTTTAGCATTTTTAACCCATTTTTGCACATCCCTAAGCACTTTAAAACCATTTTTGGCCATTTCTAACCCATGTTTGCCCATCTCTAAGCAATTTTGAATGGCATTTTTGGCCGTTTCTAACCCATTTTTGCAGATCTCTGCGTACTTTTAAGCCTTTTTTGGCCTTTTCTATCCAGTTTGCACATCTCTAACCATTTTGAAGCCATTTTTGGCCATTTCTAACCCATGTTTGCACATCTCTAAGCAATTTTGAATGACATTTTTGGCCGTTTCTAACCCATTTTTGCAGATCTCTACGAACTTTTAAGCCATTTTTGGCCCTTTTCTTTCCAGTTTGCATATCTTTAACCATTTCGAAGCCATTTTTGGCATTTCTAACCCTTTTTTGCTAATCTCTAAGCACTTTAAAGCCATTTTGGCCGTTTCTAACCCATTTTTGCAGATCTCTAAGCACTTTAAAGCCATTTTTAGCATTTCTAACCCATTTTTGCACATCTCTAAGCAGTTTAAAGCCATTTTTAGCATTCCTAACCCGTTTTTGCAAATCTCTAAGCACTTCCAAGCCATTTTTAGCAATTTCTCACCCATTTTTGCAAACCTCTAAGCACTTTAAAGCATTTTTAGCATTTTTAACCCATTTTTGCACATCCCTAAGCACTTTTAAACCATTTTTGGCCATTTCTAACCCATGTTTGCTCATCTCTAAGCAATTTTGGAAGCCATTTTTTGCCTTTTCTATCCAGTTTGCACATCTCTAACCATTTCAAAGCCATTTTTGGCATTTCTAACCCTTTTTTGCTAATCTCTAAGCACTTTAAAGCCATTTTTTAGCATTTCTAACCCATTTTTGCAAATCCCTAACCACTTTAAAGCCATTTATAGCATTTCTAACCCATGTTTGCCCATCTCTAAGCAATTTTGAATGGCATTTTTGGCAGTTTCTAACCCATTTTTGCAGATCTCTGCGAACTTTTAAGCCTTTTTTGGCCTTTTCTAACCAGTTTGCACATCTCTAACCATTTTGAAGCCATTTTTGGCATTTCTGACCCATTTCTGCTAATCTCTAAGCACTTTAAAGCCATTTTGGCCATTTCTAACCAATTTTTGCAAATCCCTAACCACTTTAAAAGCCATTTTTGGCCATTTCTAACCCATTTTTCCAAATCCCTAAGAACTTTAAAGCCATTTTTGGCATTTCTAACCTGTTTGTGCAAATCTCTAACCACTTTAAAGCCATTTTTAGCATTCCTAACCCATTTTTGCAAATCTCTAAGCTCTTCCAAGCTATTTTTAGCATTTCTCACCCATTTTTGCAAATCTCTAAGCACTTTAAAGCAATTTTGGCCATTTCTCACCCTTTTTTGCAAATCTCTAAGCACTTTAAAGTCATTTTTAGCATTTCTAACCCATTTTTGCACATCTCTAACCATTTTGAAGCCATTTTTGGCAATTCTGACCCTTTTTTTCTAATCAATAAGCACTTTAAAGCCATTTTGGGCATTTCTAACCCATTTTTGCACATCTCTAAGCAATTTTGAATGACATTTTTGGCCGTTTCTAACCCATTTTTGCAGATCTCTGCGAACGTTTAAGCCATTTTTGGCCTTTTCTATCCAGTTTGCATATCTCTAACCATTTCAAAGCCATTTTTGGCATTTCTAACCCTTTTTTGCTAATCTCTAAGCACTTTAAATCCATTTTTAGCAGTTCTAACCCATTTTTGCGAATCTCTAAGCACTTTAAAGCCATTTTTAGCATTTCTAACCCATTTTTGCGAATCTCTAAGCACTTTAAAGCCATTTTTAGCATTTCTCACCCATTTTTGCAAACCTCTAAGCACTTTAAAGCATTTTTAGCATTTTTAACCCCATTTTTTGCACATCCCTAAGCACTTTAAAACCATTTTTGGCCATTTCTAACCCATGTTTGCCCATCTCTAAGCAATTTTGAATGGCATTTTTGGCCGTTTCTAGCCCATTTTTGCAGATCTCTGCGTACTTTTAAGCCTTTTTTGGCCTTTTCTATCCAGTTTGCACATCTCTAACCATTTTGAAGCCATTTTTTGCATTTCTGACCCTTTTTTGCTAATCTCTAAGCACTTTAAAGCCATTTTGGCCATTTCTCACCCATTTTTGCAAATCTCTAAGCACTTTAAAGCCATTTTCGGCCATTTCTAACCTGTTTGTGCAAATCCCTAAGCACTTTAAATCCATTTTTGGCAATTCTAACCTGTTTGTGCAAATCTCTAACCACTTTAAAGCCATTTTTGGCATTTCTAACCCGTGTTTTGCACATCTCTAAGCACTTTTAAGCCATTTTTAGCATTTCTAACCCATTTTTGCGAATCTCTAAGCACTTTAAAGCCATTTTTAGCATTTCTCACCCATTTTTGCATATCTCTAAACACTTTAAAGCCATTTTTAGCATTTCTCACCCATTTTTGCAAATCTCTAAGCACTTTAAAGCCATTTTTAGCATTTCTAACCCATTTTTGCACATCTCTAAGCAATTTTGAATGCATTTTTGGCCGTTTCTAACCCATTTTTGCAGATCTCTGCGAACGTTTAAGCCATTTTTGGCCTTTTCTATACAGTTTGCACATCTCTAACCATTTCAAAGCCATTTTTGGCATTTCTAACCCTTTTTTGCTAATCTCTAAGCACTTTAAAGCCATTTTTGGTCATTTCTAACCCATTTTTTTGCAAATCCCTAAGCACTTTAAAGCCATTTTTGGTCATTTCTAACCCATTTTTGCAAATCCCTAAGCACTTTAAAGCCATTTTTGGCATTTCTAACCCATTTTTGCACATCTCTAAGCACTTTTAAACCATTTTTGGCCATTTCTAACCCATTTTTGCAAATCCCTAAGCACTTTAAAGCCATTTTTGGCATTTCTAACCCATTTTTGCACATCTCTAAGCACTTTTAAACTATTTTTGGCCATTTCTAACCCATGTTTGCACATCTCTAAGCACTTTTAAACCATTTTTGGCCATTTCTAACCCATGTTTGCACATCTCTAAGCAATTTTGAATGACATTTTTGGCCGTTTCTAACCCATTTTTGCAGATCTCTACGAACTTTTAAGCCATTTTTTGGCCTTTTCTATCCAGTTTGCATATCCTTAACCATTTCGAAGCCATTTTTGGCATTTCTAACCCTTTTTTGCTAATCTCTAAGCACTTTAAAGCCATATTTGGTCATTTCTAACCCATTTTTGCAAATCCCTAAGCACTTTAAAGCCATTTTTGGCCATTTCTAACCCATTTTTGCAAATCCCTAAGCACTTTAAAGCCATTTTTGGCATTTCTAACCCATTTTTGCACATCTCTAAGCACTTTTAAACCATTTTTGGCCATTTCTAACCCATGTTTGCACATCTCTAAGCACTTTTAAAACCATTTTCGGCCGTTTCTAACCCATGTTTGCACATCTCTAAGCAATTTTGAATGACATTTTTGGCCGTTTCTAACCCATTTTTGCAGATCTCTACGAACTTTTAAGCCATTTTTGGCCTTTTCTTTCCAGTTTGCATATCTTTAACCATTTCGAAGCCATTTTTGGCATTTCTAACCCTTTTTTGCTAATCTCTAAGCACTTTAAAGCCATTTTGGCCGTTTCTAACCCATTTTTGCAGATCTCTACGAACTTTTGAGCCATTTTTGGCCTTTTCTATCCAGTTTGCACATCTCTAACCATTTCAAAGCCATTTTTAGCAGTTCTAACCCATTTTTGCGAATCTCTAAGCACTTTAAAACCATTTTTAGCATTTCTAACCCATTTTTGCACATCTCTAAGCAGTTTAAAGCCATTTTTAGCATTCCTAACCCGTTTTTGCAAATCTCTAAGCACTTCCAAGCCATTTTTAGCATTTCTCACCCATTTTTGCAAACCTCTAAGCACTTTAAAGCATTTTTAGCATTTTTAACCCATTTTTGCACATCCCTAAGCACTTTAAAACCATTTTTGGCCATTTCTAACCCATGTTTGCCCATCTCTAAGCAATTTTGAATGGCATTTTTGGCCGTTTCTAGCCCATTTTTGCAGATCTCTGCGTACTTTTAAGCCTTTTTTGGCCTTTTCTATCCAGTTTGCACATCTCTAACCATTTTGAAGCCATTTTTGCATTTCTGACCCTTTTTTGCTAATCTCTAAGCACTTTAAAGCCATTTTGGCCATTTCTCACCCATTTTTGCAAATCTCTAAGCACTTTAAAGCCATTTTCGGCCATTTCTAACCTGTTTGTGCAAATCCCTAAGCACTTTAAATCCATTTTTGGCAATTCTAACCTGTTTGTGCAAATCTCTAAGCACTTTAAAGCCATTTTTAGCATTTCTCACCCATTTTTGCAAATCTCTAAGCACTTTAAAGCCATTTTTAGCATTCCTAACCGGTTTTTGCAAATCTCTAAGCACTTCCAAGCAATTTTTAGCATTTCTCACCCATTTTTGCAAATCTCTAAGCACTTTAAAGCCATTTTTAGCATTTCTAACCCATTTTTGCACATCTCTAAGCAATTTTGAATGCATTTTTGGCCGTTTCTAACCCATTTTTGCAGATCTCTGCGAACGTTTAAGCCATTTTTGGCCTTTTCTATCCAGTTTGCACATCTCTAACCATTTCAAAGCCATTTTTGGCATTTCTAACCCTTTTTTGCTAATCTCTAAGCACTTTAAAGCCATTTTTGGTCATTTCTAACCCATTTTTTGCAAATCCCTAAGCACTTTAAAGCCATTTTTGGCCATTTCTAACCCATTTTTGCAAATCCCTAAGCACTTTAAAGCCATTTTTGGCATTTCTAACCCATTTTTGCACATCTCTAAGCACTTTTAAACCATTTTTGGCCATTTCTAACCCATGTTTGCACATCTCTAAGCACTTTTAAACCATTTTTGGCCATTTCTAACCCATGTTTGCACATCTCTAAGCAATTTTGAATGACATTTTTGGCCGTTTCTAACCCATTTTTGCAGATCTCTACGAACTTTTAAGCCATTTTTTGGCCTTTTCTATCCAGTTTGCATATCCTTAACCATTTCGAAGCCATTTTTGGCATTTCTAACCCTTTTTTGCTAATCTCTAAGCACTTTAAAGCCATATTTGGTCATTTCTAACCCATTTTTGCAAATCCCAAAGCACTTTAAAGCCATGTTTGGCCATTTCTAACCCATTTTTGCAAATCCCTAAGCACTTTAAAGCCATTTTTGGCATTTCTAACCCATTTTTGCACATCTCTAAGCACTTTTAAAACCATTTTTGGCCATTTCTAACCCATGTTTGCACATCTCTAAGCACTTTTAAACCATTTTCGGCCGTTTCTAACCCATGTTTGCACATCTCTAAGCAATTTTGAATGACATTTTTGGCCGTTTCTAACCCATTTTTGCAGATCTCTACGAACTTTTAAGCCATTTTTGGCCTTTTCTTTCCAGTTTGCATATCTTTAACCATTTCGAAGCCATTTTTGGCATTTCTAACCCTTTTTTGCTAATCTCTAAGCACTTTAAAGCCATTTGGCCGTTTCTAACCCATTTTTGCAGATCTCTACGAACTTTTGAGCCATTTTTGGCCTTTTCTATCCAGTTTGCACATCTCTAACCATTTCAAAGCCATTTTTAGCAGTTCTAAACCCATTTTTGCGAATCTCTAAGCACTTTAAAACCATTTTTAGCATTTCTAACCCATTTTTGCACATCTCTAAGCAGTTTAAAGCCATTTTTAGCATTCCTAACCCGTTTTTGCAAATCTCTAAGCACTTCCAAGCCATTTTTAGCATTTCTCACCCATTTTTGCAAACCTCTAAGCACTTTAAAGCATTTTTAGCATTTTTAACCCATTTTTGCACATCCCTAAGCACTTTAAAACCATTTTTGGCCATTTCTAACCCATGTTTGCCCATCTCTAAGCAATTTTGAATGGCATTTTTGGCCGTTTCTAGCCCATTTTTGCAGATCTCTGCGTACTTTTAAGCCTTTTTTGGCCTTTTCTATCCAGTTTGCACATCTCTGACCATTTTGAAGCCATTTTTGCATTTCTGACCTGTTTGTGCATCTCTAAGCACTTTAAAGCCATTTTCGGCCATTTCTAACCTGTTTGTGCAAATCCCTAAGCACTTTAAATCCATTTTTGGCAATTCTAACCTGTTTGTGCAAATCTCTAACCACTTTAAAGCCATTTTTGGCATTTCTAACCCGTGTTTGCACATCTCTAAGCACTTTTAAGCCATTTTTAGCATTTCTAACCCATTTTTGCGAATCTCTAAGCACTTTAAAGCCATTTTTAGCATTTCTCACCCATTTTTGCATATCTCTAAGCACTTTAAAGCCATTTTTAGCATTTCTCACCCATTTTTGCAAATCTCTAAGCACTTTAAAGCCATTTTTAGCATTCCTAACCGGTTTTTTGCAAATCTCTAAGCACTTCCAAGCAATTTTTAGCATTTTCTCACCCATTTTTGCAAATCTCTAAGCACTTTAAAAGCCATTTTTAGCATTTCTAACCCATTTTTTGCACATCTCTAAGCAATTTTGAATGCATTTTTGGCCGTTTCTAACCCATTTTTGCAGATCTCTGCGAACGTTTAAGCCTTTTTTGGCCTTTTCTATCCAGTTTGCACATCTCTAACCATTTCAAAGCCATTTTTGGCATTTCTAACCCTTTTTTGCTAATCTCTAAGCCCTTTAAAGCCATTTTTGGTCATTTCTAACCCATTTTTTGCAAATCCCTAAGCACTTTAAAGCCATTTTTGGCCATTTCTAACCCATTTTTGCAAATCCCTAAGCACTTTAAAGCCATTTTTGGCATTTCTAACCCATTTTTGCACATCTCTAAGCACTTTTAAACCATTTTTGGCCATTTCTAACCCATGTTTGCACATCTCTAAGCACTTTTAAACCATTTTTGGCCTTTTCTAACCCATGTTTGCACATCTCTAAGCAATTTTGAATGACATTTTTGGCCGTTTCTAACCCATTTTTGCAGATCTCTACGAACTTTTAAGCCATTTTTGGCCTTTTCTTTCCAGTTTGCATATCTTTAACCATTTCGAAGCCATTTTTTGGCATTTCTAACCCTTTTTTGCTAATCTCTAAGCACTTTAAAGCCATTTTGGCCGTTTCTAACCCATTTTTGCAGATCTCTACGAACTTTTGAGCCATTTTTGGCCTTTTCTATCCAGTTTGCACATCTCTAACCATTTCAAAGCCATTTTTAGCAGTTCTAACCCAGTTTTGCGAATCTCTAAGCACTTTAAAGCCATTTTTAGCATTTCTCACCCATTTTTGCAAATCTCTAAGCACTTTAAAGCCATTTTTGGCATTTCTAACCCATGTTTGCACATCTCTAAGCAATTTTGAATGACATTTTTGGCCTTTTCTAACCCATTTTTGCAGATCTCTACGAACTTTTAAGCCATTTTTGGCCTTTTCTTTCCAGTTTGCATATCTTTAACCATTTCGAAGCCATTTTTGGCATTTCTAACCCTTTTTTGCTAATCTCTAAGCACTTTAAAGCCATTTTGGCCGTTTCTAACCCCATTTTTGCAGATCTCTACGAACTTTTGAGCCATTTTTAGCATTCCTAACCCGTTTTTGCAAATCTCTAAGCACTTCCAAGCCATTTTTAGCATTTCTCACCCATTTTTGCAAACCTCTAAGCACTTTAAAGCATTTTTAGCATTTTTAACCCATTTTTGCACATCCCTAAGCAGTTTAAAACCATTTTTGGCCATTTCTAACCCATGTTTGCCCATCTCTAAGCAATTTTGAATGGCATTTTTGGCCGTTTCTAACCCATTTTTGCAGATCTCTGCGTACTTTTAAGCCTTTTTTGGCCTTTTCTATCCAGTTTGCACATCTCTAACCATTTTGAAGCCATTTTTGGCATTTCTGACCCTTTTTTGCTAATCTCTAAGCACTTTAAAGCCATTTTGGCCATTTCTCACCCATTTTTGCAAATCCCTAAGCACTTTAAAGCCATTTTCGGCCATTTCTAACCGGTTTGTGCAAGTCCCTAAGCACTTTAAAGCCATTTTTGGCAATTCTAACCTGTTTGTGCAAATCTCTAACCACTTTAAAGCCATTTTTGGCATTTCTAACCCGTGTTTGCACATCTCTAAGCACTTCTAAGCCATTTTTAGCATTTCTAACCCATTTTTGCGAATCTCTAAGCACTTTAAAGCCATTTTTAGCATTTCTCACCCATTTTTGCATATCTCTAAGCACTTTAAAGCCATTTTTAGCATTTCTCACCCATTTTTGCAAATCTCTAAGCACTTTAAAGCCATTTTTGGCATTTCTAACCCATTTTTGCACATCTCTAAGCAATTTTGATTGCATTTTTGGCCGTTTCTAACCCATTTTTGCAGATCTCTACGAACTTTTAAGCCATTTTTGGCCTTTTCTCTCCAGTTTGCACATCTCTAACCATTTCAAAGCCATTTTTGGCTTTTCTAACCCTTTTTTGCTAATCTCTAAGCACTTTAAAGCCATTTTTGGCAGTTCTAACCCATTTTTGCGAATCTCTAAGCACTTTAAAGCCATTTTTAGCATTTCTAACCCATTTTTGCACATCTGTAAGCACTTCCAAGCCATTTTTAGCATTTCTCACCCATTTTTGCAAATCTCTAAGCACTTTAAAGCCATTTTTAGCATTTCTAACCCATTTTTGCACATCTCTAAGCAGTTTAAAGCCATTTTTAGCATTCCTAACCCGTTTTTGCAAATCTCTAAGCACTTCCAAGCCATTTTTAGCATTTCTCACCCATTTTTGCAAACCTCTAAGCACTTTAAAGCCATTTTTAGCATTTCTAACCCATTTTTGCATATCTCTAAGCACTTCCAAGCCATTTTTAGCATTCCTAACCGGTTTTTGCACATCTGTAAGCACTTCCAAGCCATTTTTAGCATTTCTCACCCATTTTTGCAAATCTCTAAGCACTTGAAAGCCATTTTTAGCATTTCTAACCCGTTTTTGCACATCTCTAAGCACTTTTATACCATTTTTGGCCATTTCTAACCCATGTTTGCTCATCTCTAAGCAATTTTGAATGGCATTTTTGGCCTTTTCTAACCCATTTTTGCAGATTTCTGCGAAGTTTTAAGCCTTTTTTGGCCTTTTCTAACCAGTTTGCACATCTCTAACCATTTTGAAGCCATTTTTGCATTTCTGACCCATTTCTGCTAATCTCTAAGCACTTTAAAGCCATTTTGGCCATTTCTAACCAATTTTTTGCAAATCCCTAACCACTTTAAAGCCATTTTTGGCCATTTCTAATTCATTTTTCCAAATCCCTAAGCACTTTAAAGCCATTTTTGGCATTTCTAACCTGTTTGTGCAAATCTCTAACCACTTTAAAGCCATTTTTGGCATTTCTAACCCATTTTTGCACATCTCTAAACCACTTTTAAACCATTTTTGGTCATTTCTAACCCATGTTTGCACAACTCTAAGCAATTTTGAATGACATTTTTGGCCGTTTCTAACCCATTTTTGCAGATCTCTACGAACTTTTAAGCCATTTTTGGCCTTTTCTTTCAGTTTGCATATCTTTAACCATTTCGAAGCCATTTTTGGCATTTCTAACCCTTTTTTGCTAATCTCTAAGCACTTTAAAGCCATTTTGGCCGTTTCTAACCCATTTTTGCAGATCTCTACTAACTTTTGAGCCATTTTTGGCCTTTTCTATCCAGTTTGCACATCTCTAACCATTTCAAAGCCATTTTTGGCATTTCTAACCCTTTTTTGCTAATCTCTAAGCACTTTTAAAGCCATTTTTAGCAGTTCTAACCCATTTTTGCGAATCTCTAAGCACTTTAAAGCATTTTTAGCTTTTCTAACCCATTTTTGCACATCTCTAAGCAGTTTAAAGCCATTTTTAGCATTCCTAACCCGTTTTTGCAAATCTCTAAGCACTTCCAAGCCATTTTTAGCATTTCTCACCCATTTTTGCAAACCTCTAAGCACTTTAAAAGCATTTTTAGCATTTTTAAACCCATTTTTGCACATCCCTAAGCACTTTAAAACCATTTTTGGCCATTTCTAACCCATGTTTGCCCATCTCTAAGCAATTTTGAATGGCATTTTGGCCGTTTCTAACCCATTTTTGCAGATCTCTGCGTACTTTTAAGCCTTTTTTGGCCTTTTCTATCCAGTTTGCACATCTCTAACCATTTTGAAGCCATTTTTGGCATTTCTGACCCATTTCTGCTAATCTCTAAGCACTTTAAAGCCATTTTGGCCATTTCTCACCCATTTTTGCAAATCCCTAACCACTTTAAAGCCATTTTCGGCCATTTCTAACCTGTTTGTGCAAATCCCTAAGTACTTTAAAGCCATTTTTGGCAATTCTAACCTGTTTGTGCAAATCTCTAACCACTTTAAAGCCATTTTTGGCATTTCTAACCCGTGTTTGCACATCTCTAAGCACTTTTAATCCATTTTTAGCATTTCTAACCCATTTTTGCGAATCTCTAAGCACTTTAAAGCCATTTTTAGCATTTCTAACCCATTTTTGCATATCTCTAAGCACTTTAAAGCCATTTTTAGCATTCCTAACCGGTTTTTGCACATCTGTAAGCACTTCCAAGCCATTTTTAGCATTTCTCACCCATTTTTTGCAAATCTCTAAGCACTTGAAAGCCATTTTTAGCATTTCTACCCATTTTTGCACATCTCTAAGCAATTTTGAATGCATTTTTGGCCGTTTCTAACCCATTTTTGCAGATCTCTGCGAACGTTTAAGCCTTTTTTGGCCTTTTCTATCCAGTTTGCACATCTCTAACCATTTCAAAGCCATTTTTGGCATTTCTAACCCTTTTTTGCTAATCTCTAAGCACTTTAAAGCCATTTTTGGTCATTTCTAACCCATTTTTTGCAAATCCCTAAGCACTTTAAAGCCATTTTTGGCCATTTCTAACCCATTTTTGCAAATCCCTAAGCACTTTAAAGCCATTTTTGGCATTTCTAACCCATTTTTGCACATCTCTAAGCACTTTTAAACCATTTTTGGCCATTTCTAACCCATGTTTGCACATCTCTAAGCACTTTTAAACCATTTTTGGCCTTTTCTAACCCATGTTTGCACATCTCTAAGCAATTTTGAATGACATTTTTGGCCGTTTCTAACCCATTTTTGCAGATCTCTACGAACTTTTAAGCCATTTTTGGCCTTTTCTTTCCAGTTTGCATATCTTTAACCATTTCGAAGCCATTTTTGGCATTTCTAACCCTTTTTTGCTAATCTCTAAGCACTTTAAAGCCATTTTGGCCGTTTCTAACCCATTTTTGCAGATCTCTACGAACTTTTGAGCCATTTTTGGCCTTTTCTATCCAGTTTGCACATCTCTAACCATTTCAAAGCCATTTTTAGCAGTTCTAACCCAGTTTTGCGAATCTCTAAGCACTTTAAAGCCATTTTTAGCATTTCTCACCCATTTTTGCAAATCTCTAAGCACTTTAAAGCCATTTTTGGCATTTCTAACCCATGTTTGCACATCTCTAAGCAATTTTGAATGACATTTTTGGGCCTTTTCTAACCCATTTTTGCAGATCTCTACGAACTTTTAAGCCATTTTTGGCCTTTTCTTTCCAGTTTGCATATCTTTAACCATTTCGAAGCCATTTTTGGCATTTCTAACCCTTTTTTGCTAATCTCTAAGCACTTTAAAGCCATTTTGGCCGTTTCTAACCCATTTTTGCAGATCTCTACGAACTTTTGAGCCATTTTTAGCATTCCTAACCCGTTTTTGCAAATCTCTAAGCACTTCCAAGCCATTTTTAGCATTTCTCACCCATTTTTGCAAACCTCTAAGCACTTTAAAGCATTTTTAGCATTTTTAACACCCATTTTTGCACATCCCTAAGCAGTTTAAAACCATTTTTGGCCATTTCTAACCCATGTTTGCCCATCTCTAAGCAATTTTGAATGGCATTTTTGGCCGTTTCTAACCCATTTTTGCAGATCTCTGCGTACTTTTAAGCCTTTTTTGGCCTTTTCTATCCAGTTTGCACATCTCTAACCATTTTGAAGCCATTTTTTGGCATTTCTGACCCTTTTTTGCTAATCTCTAAGCACTTTAAAGCCATTTTGGCCATTTCTCACCCATTTTTGCAAATCCCTAAGCACTTTAAAGCCATTTTCGGCCATTTCTAACCGGTTTGTGCAAGTCCCTAAGCACTTTAAAGCCATTTTTGGCAATTCTAACCTGTTTGTGCAAATCTCTAACCACTTTAAAGCCTTTTTTGGCATTTCTAACCCGTGTTTGCACATCTCTAAGCACTTCTAAGCCATTTTTAGCATTTCTAACCCATTTTTGCGAATCTCTAAGCACTTTAAAGCCATTTTTAGCATTTCTCACCCATTTTTGCATATCTCTAAGCACTTTAAAGCCATTTTTTAGCATTTCTCACCCATTTTTGCAAATCTCTAAGCACTTTAAAGCCATTTTTGGCATTTCTAACCCATTTTTGCACATCTCTAAGCAATTTTGATTGCATTTTTGGCCGTTTCTAACCCATTTTTGCAGATCTCTACGAACTTTTAAGCCATTTTTGGCCTTTTCTATCCAGTTTGCACATCTCTAACCATTTCAAAGCCATTTTTGGCTTTTCTAACCCTTTTTTGCTAATCTCTAAGCACTTTAAAGCCATTTTTGGCAGTTCTAACCCATTTTTGCGAATCTCTAAGCACTTTAAAGCCATTTTTAGCATTTCTAACCCATTTTTGCACATCTGTAAGCACTTCCAAGCCATTTTTAGCATTTCTCACCCATTTTTGCAAATCTCTAAGCACTTTAAAGCCATTTTTAGCATTTCTAACCCATTTTTGCACATCTCTAAGCAGTTTAAAGCCATTTTTAGCATTCCTAACCCGTTTTTGCAAATCTCTAAGCACTTCCAAGCCATTTTTAGCATTTCTCACCCATTTTTGCAAACCTCTAAGCACTTTAAAAGCCATTTTTAGCATTTCTAACCCATTTTTGCATATCTCTAAGCACTTCCAAGCCATTTTTAGCATTCCTAACCGGTTTTTGCACATCTGTAAGCACTTCCAAGCCATTTTTAGCATTTCTCACCCATTTTTGCAAATCTCTAAGCACTTGAAAGCCATTTTTAGCATTTCTAACCCCGTTTTTGCACATCTCTAAGCACTTTTATACCATTTTTGGCCATTTCTAACCCATGTTTGCTCATCTCTAAGCAATTTTGAATGGCATTTTTGGCCTTTTCTAACCCATTTTTGCAGATTTCTGCGAAGTTTTAAGCCTTTTTTGGCCTTTTCTAACCAGTTTGCACATCTCTAACCATTTTGAAGCCATTTTTGGCATTTCTGAGCCATTTCTGCTAATCTCTAAGCACTTTAAAGCCATTTTGGCCATTTCTAACCAATTTTTGCAAATCCCTAACCACTTTAAAGCCATTTTTGGCCATTTCTAATTCATTTTTCCAAATCCCTAAGCACTTTAAAGCCATTTTTGGCATTTCTAACCTGTTTGTGCAAATCTCTAACCACTTTAAAGCCATTTTTGGCATTTTCTAACCCATTTTTGCACATCTCTAACCACTTTTAAACCATTTTTGGTCATTTCTAACCCATGTTTGCACAACTCTAAGCAATTTTGAATGACATTTTTGGCCGTTTCTAACCCATTTTTGCAGATCTCTACGAACTTTTAAGCCATTTTTGGCCTTTTCTTTCCAGTTTGCATATCTTTAACCATTTCGAAGCCATTTTTGGCATTTCTAACCCTTTTTTGCTAATCTCTAAGCACTTTAAAGCCATTTTGGCCATTTCTAACCCATTTTTGCAGATCTCTACGAACTTTTGAGCCATTTTTGGCCTTTTCTATCCAGTTTGCACATCTCTAACCATTTCAAAGCCATTTTTGGCATTTCTAACCCTTTTTTGCTAA
>NW_027069275.1:0-65949 GCF_037157495.1 Lathamus discolor | reverse complement strand
TGTTTAGACTGTGCTAAAACAGCAGAAGAGCCATGCAAAAAAGCTCCTGCTGATCATCTACAGCACACAGTCACCTTTGTAACTGTGACACAAACATAGTTGTCACTTTTCACTGTTTCTCCGAAAAGTTCACTTGAATGCAACGTTTCTGGCGCCCTCTGTCGTTTCAAGAGCAGCCGTGACAGGTGAGCACGAGCGCTTGGACTCTGCTCCCACAGCCGAAGGGCCAGGAGGGAGAGCTCCGACTGAGCATCTTCAGGACAGAGTGTGCTTTGAAACTGTGTCACACACTTTGCTGTCACCCCTCACTTCCCTACCTGAAAGTCCAATTGAATCCACCATCTCCTCTGCCTGCTCTTTGTGAGCAGCAGCAGAATATAGCACTTCCGTTTGGACTCTGCTGAAACAGCAGAAGAGACAGTCCAGAAAGTTCCCACTGATCATCTTCAGCACACACTGAGCTTTGCAACTGTGGCACACACATTACTGTCACTCGTCACTTTATCTCCTAAAAGTCCATTTGAATGAAACCTCTCCACTGCCCGCTCTCTCTGAGCAGCAGCAGAGTGAGTAGAGCAGGAACGTTTAGACTGTGCTAAAACAACAGAAGAGCCAGGCCAAAAACAGTCTGCTGATAATCTTCAGAGCACAGCGAGCTTTGCAACTCTGAAACACGCATTGCTGCCACTCCTCCCTTTCCTGCCTGAAAGACCAATTGAATCCAACATCTCTGTGCCCGCTCTCTGCTCAGCAGCAACAGAGGCAGTAGAGCAGGAACGTTTAGACTGTGCTAAAACAGCAGAAGAGCCATGCAAAAAAAAGCTGCTGCTGATCATCCATAGAACACAGTCACCTTTGTAACTGTGACACAAACATTGCTGTCACTTTTCACTGTTTCTCCTAAACGGTCACTTGAATTCAACAACTCTGTTTCCAGCTCTCTGCTGTGAGCAGCACAGTGAGTAGAGCAGGAATGTGTGGAATCAAAGACAGTGGAAGAGACAGTCCAGAAAGCTGCTGTTGTGCTTCTTTACCACACACTGAACTTTACAACTGTGACAAACACATTGTTATTACTCCTCACTTTATCTCCTAAAAGTGCATTTGAATCCAACGTTTCTGGTGCCCTCTGTTGTTTCAAGAGCAGCCGTGACAGGTGAGCACGAGCGCTTGGACTCTGCTCCCACAGCCGAAGGGCCAGGAGGGAGAGCTCCGACTGAGCATCTTCAGGACAGAGTGTGCTTTGAAACTGTGTCACACACTTTGCTGTCACCCCTCACTTCCCTACCTGAAAGTCCAATTGAATCCACCATCTCCTCTGCCTGCTCTTTGTGAGCAGCAGCAGAGTATAGCACTTCCGTTTGGACTCTGCTGAAACAGCAGAAGAGACAGTGCAGAAAGTTCCCACTGATCATCTTCAGCACACAGTGAGCTTTGCAACTGTGGCGCACACATTACTGTCACTCGTCATTTTATCTCCTAAAAGTCCATTTGAATGAAACCTCTCCACTGCCCGCTCTCTCTGAGCAGCAGCAGAGTGAGTAGAGCAGGAACGTTTAGACTGTGCTAAAACAACAGAAGAGCCAGGCCAAAAACAGTCTGCTGATAATCTTCAGAGCACAGCGAGCTTTGCAACTCTGAAACACGCATTGCTGCCACTCCTCCCTTTCCTGCCTGAAAGACCAATTGAATCCAACATCTCTGTGCCCGCTCTCTGCTCAGCAGCAACAGAGGCAGTAGAGCAGGAACGTTTAGACTGTGCTAAAACAGCAGAAGAGCCATGCAAAAAAAGCTGCTGCTGATCATCCATAGAACACAGTCACCTTTGTAACTGTGACACAAACATTGCTGTCACTTTTCACTGTTTCTCCTAAACGGTCACTTGAATTCAACAACTCTGTTTCCAGCTCTCTGCTGTGAGCAGCACAGTGAGTAGAGCAGGAATGTGTGGAATCAAAGACAGTGGAAGAGACAGTCCAGAAAGCTGCTGTTGTGCTTCTTTACCACACACTGAACTTTACAACTGTGACAAACACATTGTTATTACTCCTCACTTTATCTCCTAAAAGTGCATTTGAATCCAACGTTTCTGGTGCCCTCTGTTGTTTCAAGAGCAGCCGTGACAGGTGAGCACGAGCGCTTGGACTCTGCTCCCACAGCCGAAGGGCCAGGAGGGAGAGCTCCGACTGAGCATCTTCAGGACAGAGTGTGCTTTGAAACTGTGTCACACACTTTGCTGTCACCCCTCACTTCCCTACCTGAAAGTCCAATTGAATCCACCATCTCCTCTGCCTGCTCTTTGTGAGCAGCAGCAGAGTATAGCACTTCCGTTTGGACTCTGCTGAAACAGCAGAAGAGACAGTGCAGAAAGTTCCCACTGATCATCTTCAGCACACAGTGAGCTTTGCAACTGTGGCGCACACATTACTGTCACTCGTCACTTTATAGTGCTTTTAAGCTAAACGTTGGCTTCAAATGCACTTTTAGGAGATAAAGTGAGGAGTAGCAACAATGTGTGTGTCATAGTTGTAAAGTTCAGTGTGTGGTAAAGGAGCACAACAGCAGCTTTCTGGACTGTCTCTTCCACTGTCTTTGATTCCACACATTCCTGCTCTACTCACTGTGCTGCTCACAGCAGCCCATTTTAAGGCGTTTTTGGCCATTTGTAACCCATTTTTGCATACATCTAACCCTTTTAAAGCCGTTTTTGGCTCTTTCTAAAACACTCTCTTCCGCATTCAAGTAATTATAAGCATTTTTTTTTCTTTTCTGACCCATTTTTGGCCCAGTTCTCACACGTTTTATGCCATTTTCGGCTACATCTAACCCTTTTTTACCCACTACTAACCCATTTTAACCCTTTTTTGCGCTATATCTAACCCATTTTAAGCTATTTTTGGCCATTTCTAACCCTTTTTTGCTCATCTCTAGCCCCTTTTAAGCCTAATTTGGCTTTTTCTAAACCGTTCTCGCATACCTCTAACCCTTTTAAGCCGGTTTTGGCCATTTCTAATGCATTTTTTGTCCATTTTAGAGGCTTTTTAAATAAATTTTGGCCATTTCTATTCCATTTCTGCAAATCTCTAACCCTTTTAAAGCCATTTTTGGTTCTTTCTAAACCATTTCTCCCCACTTTCAACACGGTTTATGCTATTTTTTTTTTCCGTTTCTAACCCAGTTTTCTGCATTTCTCACCATCTTTATCCATTTTTTTGCCACTTCTAACCATTTTTTTTTTTTTTTTTACACATCTCTTACCTGCTTTAAAGCCTTTTTGGCCATTTCTAACCCAATTTTGGCCATTCTTAACCTGTTTTATGCCATTCTTGGCCATTTCTAACTCATTTTTGCACATCTCTAACCCCTTTTAAGCTACTTTTGGCCATTTCTTATCCATTTTTTATCCATTTCTAACCCATTTTTCTCCATTTCTAACACATTTTAAAGAGTTTTTGGCAATTTCTATCCCATTTTTTGCACATCTCTAATCCTTTTTAAGCCTTTTTGGGCTATATCTTCACCATTTTTTCCCTCATTCAAAACTTTTTATGCTTTTTTTCTGTTTCTAATGCAGTTTTTCCCATTTCTCTCCCGCTTTAATCCATTTTTGGCCATTTCTGACCAGTTTTTGCACATCTCTAACCTGCTTTAAAGCCTTTTTGGCCATTTCTATCCCAGTTTTTGCATATCTCTAACCCTTTTTAAGCCTTTTTTGGCTATACCTTAACCATTTTTGCCCTCCTTCAACTCTTATTAAGCTTTTTTTTTTTTTTCTGTTTCTAACACAGTTTCTCCCAATTATTACCCGCTTTAATCCATTTTAGGCCATTTCTAACCCACTTTTACACATCTCTAACCTGCTTTAAAGCATTTTTGGCCATTTCCAACCATTTTTGGCACATCTATAAGCCCTTTTAAGCCATTTTTTTGACATTTCTAACCCATTTTTGCACATCTCTAACCCTTTTAAAGCCATTTTTGCCTCTTTCTACACGATGTTTTCTCGCTCTCAACCCGTTTTAAGCCATTTTTAGTTCTTTTCTAACTCATTTTTTGCCTGTTTCTCACACGATTTAAACCGTTTTCGGCTATATCTAACCCATTTTTGCTCACTCCTAACTCATTTTAAGCCATTTTTCACCATTTCTGTCCCAATTTAAACCTTTTGGGCCATTTCTAGCACAGTTTTGCAAACTTCTAACCCATTTTAAGCAATTTTTGGCCATTCCTACCCCAGTTTTACCCCTATCTAACCACCTTTAAGCCGCTTTTGGCCATTTATAACCCATTTTTCCTCAGCTCTAACCCTTTTTAAGCCTTTTTGCTCTACCTGAACGATTTTTGCCAACTTTCCACTCGTTTGAAGGTTTTTTCTCTTCCCTTTCTAACCAACTTTTCCCCATTTCTTACCTGCTTTAACCCATTTTTGCCATTTCTAACCATTGCACACACATCTCTAACCTGCTTTAAAGCCTTTTTGGCCATTTCTAACCCGCTTTTGGCCAACTTAGGCCATTTCTAACCCGTTTTCGCACATCTCTAACCCGCTTTAAAGCTTTTTTGGCCGTTTCTAACCCATTTTAAGCCAGCTTTGGTCATTTCTGACCCATTTTTGCACATCTCTAACCTTTTTTAAGCCGTTTTGGCTATTTCTCACTCATCTCTGCTTACCTCTAACCCTTTTTAAACCGGTTTTGGCCATTTCTAATCCAATTTTTGAACATTTCTAACCCGGTTTAAATCATTTTTGGCCATTTCTATCCCATTTTTGCGTGTCTAGAACCCTTTTAATGCATTTTTGACTCTTTCTAAACCATTTTTGCCCACTTTCCACCCGTTTTTAAGCTAGTTTTTTTTCTGTTTCTAACCCAGTTTTCCCCATTTCTTTACCCACTTGAATCCATTTTTGGCCATTTCTAGCCCATTTTTGCACATCTCTAACCTGCTTTAAAGCAGTTTTGGCCATTTCTAACCATTTCTGGCACATCTCTAACCTCTTTTAAGCCATTCTTTGCCATTTCTAACCCATTTCTGCTCATCTCTAGCCCTTTTAAAGCCACGTTTGGGTCTTTCTACACCATTTTCTCTGACTTTCAACCTGGTTTAAGCCGTTTTTCTTTCCTTTTCTAACTCATTTATTGCCCATTGCTCACACGATTTAACGATTAACCATTTTTGGGGTTTATCTAAACCATTTTTACACACTTCTAACACATTTTAAGCCATTTTTCACTATTTCTATCCCATTTTAAGGCGTTTTTGGCCATTTGTAACCCATTTTTGCATACATCTAACCCTTTTAAAGCCGTTTTTGGCTCTTTCTAAAACACTCTCTTCCGCATTCAAGTAATTATAAGCATTTTTTTTTCTTTTCTGACCCATTTTTGGCCCAGTTCTCACACGTTTTATGCCATTTTCGGCTACATCTAACCCTTTTTTACCCACTACTAACCCATTTTAACCCTTTTTTGGCTATATCTAACCCATTTTAAGCTATTTTTGGCCATTTCTAACCCTTTTTTGCTCATCTCTAGCCCCTTTTAAGCCTAATTTGGCTTTTTCTAAACCGTTCTCGCATACCTCTAACCCTTTTAAGCCGGTTTTGGCCATTTCTAATGCATTTTTTGTCCATTTTTGAGGCTTTTTAAATAAATTTTGGCCATTTCTATTCCATTTCTGCAAATCTCTAACCCTTTTAAAGCCATTTTTGGTTCTTTCTAAACCATTTCTCCCCACTTTCAACACGGTTTATGCTATTTTTTTTTCCGTTTCTAACCCAGTTTTCTGCATTCTCACCATCTTTAATCCATTTTTTTGCCACTTCTAACCATTTTTTTTTTTTTTTTTTTTTTACACATCTCTTACCTGCTTTAAAGCCTTTTTGGCCATTTCTAACCCATTTTTGGCCATTCTTATGCCATTCTTGGCCATTTCTAACTCATTTTTGCACATCTCTAACCCCTTTTAAGCTACTTTTGGCCATTTCTTATCCATTTTTTTGTCCATTTCTAACCCATTTTTCTCCATTTCTAACACATTTTAAAGAGTTTTTGGCAATTTCTATCCCATTTTTGCACATCTCTAATCCTTTTTTAAGCCTTTTTGGGCTATATCTTCACCATTTTTTCCCTCATTCAAAACTTTTTATGCTTTTTTTCTGTTTCTAATGCAGTTTTTCCCATTTCTCTCCCGCTTTAATCCATTTTTGGCCATTTCTGACCAGTTTTTGCACATCTCTAACCTGCTTTAAAGCCTTTTTGGCCATTTCTATCCCAGTTTTTTGCATATCTCTAACCCTTTTTAAGCCTTTTTTGGCTATACCTTAACCATTTTTTGCCCTCCTTCAACTCTTGTTAAGCTTTTTTTTTTTTTCTGTTTCTAACACAGTTTTCTCCCAATTATTACCCGCTTTAATCCATTTTAGGCCATTTCTAACCCACTTTTACACATCTCTAACCTGCTTTAAAGCATTTTTGGCCATTTCCAACCATTTTTGGCACATCTATAAGCCCTTTTAAGCCATTTTTTTGCCATTCTAACCCATTTTTGCACATCTCTAACCCTTTTAAAGCCATTTTTGCCTCTTTCTACACGATGTTTTCTCGCTCTCAACCCGTTTTAAGCCATTTTTAGTTCTTTTCTAACTCATTTTTTGCCTGTTTCTCACACGATTTAAACCGTTTTCGGCTATATCTAACCCATTTTTGCTCACTCCTAACGCATTTTAAGCCATTTTTCACCATTTCTGTCCCAATTTAAACCTTTTGGGCCATTTCTAGCACAGTTTTGCAAACTTCTAACCCATTTTAAGCAATTTTTGGCCATTCCTACCCCAGTTTTACCCCTATCTAACCACCTTTAAGCCGCTTTTGGCCATTTATAACCCATTTTTCCTCAGCTCTAACCCTTTTTAAGCCTTTTTTGCTCTACCTGAACGATTTTTGCCAACTTTCCACTCGTTTGAAGTTTTTTCTCTTCCCTTTCTAACCAACTTTTCCCCATTTCTTACCTGCTTTAACCCCATTTTTGCCATTTCTAACCATTGCACACACATCTCTAACCTGCTTTAAAGCCTTTTTGGCCATTTCTAACCCGCTTTTGGCCAACTTAGGCCATTTCTAACCCGTTTTCGCACATCTCTAACCCGCTTTAAAGCTTTTTTTGGCCGTTTCTAACCCATTTTAAGCCAGCTTTGGTCATTTCTGACCCATTTTTGCACATCTCTAACCTTTTTTAAGCGGTTTTGGCTATTTCTCACTCATCTCTGCTTACCTCTAACCCTTTTTAAACCGGTTTTGGCCATTTCTAATCCAATTTTTGAACATTTCTAACCGGTTTAAATCATTTTTGGCCATTTCTATCCCATTTTTGCGTGTCTAGAACCCTTTTAATGCATTTTTGACTCTTTCTAAACCATTTTTGCCCACTTTCCACCCGTTTTAAGCTAGTTTTTTTTCTGTTTCTAACCCAGTTTTCCCCATTTCTTTACCCACTTGAATCCATTTTTGGCCATTTCTAGCCCATTTTTGCACATGAGCAGAAATGGGTTAGAAATGGCAAATAATGTCTTAAAAGAGGTTAGAGATGTGCCAGAAATGGTTAGAAATGGCCAAAACTGCTTTAAAGCAGGTTAGAGATGTGCAAAAATGGGCTAGAAAATGGCCAAAAATGGATTCAAGTGGGTAAAGAAATGGGGAAAAACTGGGTTAGAAACAGAAAAAAAACTAGCTTAAAACGGGTGGAAAGTGGGCAAAAATGGTTTAGAATGAGTCAAAAATGCATTAAAAGGGTTCTAGACACGCAAAAATGGATAGAAAATGGCCAAAAATGATTTAAAACGGGTTAGAAATGTTCAAAAATTGGATTAGAAATGGCCAAAAACCGGTTTAAAAAGGGTTAGAGGTAAGCAGAGATGAGTGAGAAATAGCCAAAACCAGCTTAAAAAAGGTTAGAGATGTGCAAAAATGGGTCAGAAATGACCAAAGCTGGCTTAAAATGGGTTAGAAACGGCCAAAAAAGCTTTAAAGCGGGTTAGAGATGTGCGAAAACGGGTTAGAAATGGCCTAAGTTGGCCAAAAGCGGGGTTAGAAATGGCCAAAAAGGCTTTAAGCAGGTTAGAGATGTGTGTGCAATGGTTAGAAATGGCAAAAAATGGGTTAAAGCAGGTAAGAAATGGGGAAAAGTTGGTTAGAAAGGAAATAGAAAAAACCTTCAAACGAGTGGAAAGTTGGCAAAAATCGTTCAGGTAGAGCAAAAAAAATGTGTTAGAAATGGAGAAAAATGGGTTAGAAATGGACAAAAAATGGATAAGAAATGGCCAAAAGTAGCTTAAAAAGGGGTTAGAGATGTGCAAAAAATGAGTTAGAAATATCCAAGAATGGCATAAAACAGGTTAAGAATGGCCAAAATTGGGTTAGAAATGGCCAAAAAGGCTTTAAAGCAGGTAAGAGTTGTGTAAAAAAAAATAAAAAATAAAATGGTTAGAAGTGGCAAAAAATGGATTAAAGATGGTGAGAAATGCAGAAAACTGGGTTAGAAACAGAAAAAAAAATAGCATAAACCGTGTTTGAAAGTGGGGAGAAATGGTTTAGAAAGAACCAAAAATGGCTTTAAAAGGGTTAGAGATTTGCAAAAATGGAATAGAAATGGCCAAAATTTATTTAAAAAGCCTCAAAAATGGACAAAAAATGCATTAGAAATGGCCAAAACCGGCTTAAAAGGGTTAGAGGCTTAAAAGGGGTTAGAGATGTGCAAAAAATGAGTTAGAAATGGCCAAGAATGGCATAAAACAGGTTAAGAATGGCCAAAATTGGGTTAGAAATGGCCAAAAAGGCTTTAAAGCAGGTAAGAGATGTGTAAAAAAAAAAAAAAAAATAAAATGGTTAGAAGTGGCAAAAAAATGGATTAAAGATGGTGAGAAATGCAGAAAACTGGGTTAGAAACGGAAAAAAAAAAATAGCATAACCGTGTTGAAAGTGGGGAGAAATGGTTTAGAAAGAACCAAAAATGGCTTTAAAAGGGTTAGAGATTTGCAAAAATGGAAAAGAAATGGCCAAAATTTATTTAAAAAGCCTCAAAAATGGACAAAAAATGCATTAGAAATGGCCAAAACCGGCTTAAAAGGGTTAGAGGTATGCGAGATACGGTTTAGAAAAAGCCAAAATTGGCTTAAAAGGGGCTAGAGATGAGCAAAAAAGGGTTAGGAATGGCCAAAAATAGCTTAAAATGGGTTAGATATAGCCAAAAAAGGGTTAAAATGGGTTAGTAGTGGGTAAAAAAGGGTTAGATGTGGCCGAAAATGGCATAAAACGTGTGAGAAGTGGGCCAAAAATGGGTCAGAAAAGAAAAAAAAATGCTTATAATTACTTGAATGCAGAAGAAAGTGTTTTAGAAAGAGCCCAAAACGGCTTTAAAAGGGTTAGATGTATGCAAAAATGGGTTAGAAATGGCCAAAAACGCCTTAAAATGGGATAGAAATAGTGAAAAATGGCTTAAAATGTGTTAGAAGTGTGTAAAAATGGTTTAGATAAACCCAAAAATGGTTTAAATCGTGTTGGCAATGGGCAAAAAATGAGTTAGAAAAGGAAAGAAAAATGGCTTAAACCAGGTTGAAAGTCAGAGAAAATGGTGTAGAAAGACCCAAACGTGGCTTTAAAAGGGCTAGAGATGAGCAGAAATGGGTTAGAAATGGCAAAGAATGGCTTAAAAGAGGTTAGAGATGTGCCAGAAATGGTTAGAAATGGCCAAAACTGCTTTAAAGCAGGTTAGAGATGTGCCAGAAATGGTTAGAAATGGCCAAAACTGCTTTAAAGCAGGTTAGAGATGTGCAAAAATGGGCTAGAAATGGCCAAAAATGGATTCAAGTGGGTAAAGAAATGGGGAAAACTGGGTTAGAAACAGAAAAAAAACTAGCTTAAAACGGGTGGAAAGTGGGCAAAAATGGTTTAGAATGAGTCAAAAATGCATTAAAAGGGTTCTAGACATGCAAAAATGGGATAGAAATGGCCAAAAATGATTTAAACCGGGTTAGAAATGTTCAAAAATTGGATTAGAAATGGCCAAAACCGGTTTAAAAAGGGTTAGAGGTAAGCAGAGATGAGTGAGAAATAGCCAAAACCGGCTTAAAAAAGGTTAGAGATGTGCAAAAATGGGTCAGAAATGACCAAAGCTGGCTTAAAACGGGTTAGAAACGGCCAAAAAAGCTTTAAAGCGGGTTAGAGATGTGCGAAAACGGGTTAGAAATGGCCTAAGTTGGCCAAAAGCGGGTTAGAAATGGCCAAAAAGGCTTTTAAAGCAGGTTAGAGATGTGTGTGCACGGTTTATGCTATTTTTTTTTCCGTTTCTAACCCAGTTTTTTGCATTTCTCACCATCCATTTTTTTGCCACTTCTAACCATTTTATTTTTTTTTTTTTTTTACACATCTCTTACCTGCTTTAAAGCCTTTTTGGCCATTTCTAACCCATTTTTTGGCCATTCTTAACCTGTTTTATGCCATTCTTGGCCATTTCTAACTCATTTTTGCACATCTCTAACCCCTTTTAAGCTACTTTTGGCCATTTCTTATCCATTTTTTGTCCATTTGTAACCCATTTTTCTCCATTTCTAACACATTTTAAAGAGTTTTTGGCCATTTCTATCCCATTTTTGCACATCTCTAGTCCTATTTAAGCCTTTTTGGGCTATATCTTCCCCATTTTTTCCCTCATTCAAAACTTTTTATGCTTTTTTTTTCTGTTTCTAATGCAGTTTTTCCCATTTCTCTCCCGCTTTAATCCATTTTTGGCCATTTCTGACCAGTTTTTGCACATCTCTAACCTGCTTTAAAGCCTTTTTGGCCATTTCTATCCCAGTTTTTGCATATCTCTTACCCTTTTTAAGCCTTTTTTGGCTATACCTTAACCATTTTTGCCCTCCTTCAACTCTTATTAAGCTTTTTTTTTTTTTCTGTTTCTAACACAGTTTCTCCCAATTATTACCCGCTTTAATCCATTTTTGGCCATTTCTAACCCACTTTTACCACATCTCTAACCTGCTTTAAAGCATTTTTGGCCATTTCCAACCATTTTTGGCACATCTATAAGCCCTTTTAAGCCATTTTTTCCATTTCTAACCCATTTTTGCACATCTCTAACCCTTTTAAAGCCATTTTTGCCTCTTTCTACACGATGTTTTCTCGCTCTCAACCCGTTTTAAGCCATTTTTAGTTCTTTTCTAACTCATTTTTTGCCTGTTTCTCACACGATTTAAACCGTTTTCGGCTATATCTAACCCATTTTTGCTCACTCCTAACGCATTTTAAAGCCATTTTTCACCATTTCTATCCCAATTTAAACCTTTTGGGCCATTTCTAGCACAGTTTTGCAAACTTCTAACCCATTTTAAGCAATTTTTGGCCATTCCTACCCCAGTTTTACCCCTATCTAACCACCTTTAAGCCGCTTTTGGCCATTTATAACCCATTTTTCCTCAGCTCTAACCCTTTTTAAGCCTTTTTTTGCTCTACCTGAACGATTTTTGCCAACTTTCCACTCGTTTGAAGGTTTTTTCTCTTCCCTTTCTAACCAACTTTTCCCCATTTCTTACCTGCTTTAACCCATTTTTGCCATTTCTAACCATTGCACACACATCTCTAACCTGCTTTAAAGCCTTTTTGGCCATTTCTAACCCGCTTTTGGCCAACTTAGGCCATTTCTAACCCGTTTTCGCACAACTCTTACCCGCTTTAAAGCTTTTTTGGCCGTTTCTAACCCATTTTAAGCCAGCTTTGGTCATTTCTGACCCATTTTTGCACATCTCTAACCTTTTTTAAGCCGGTTTTGGCTATTTCTCACTCATCTCTGCTTACCTCTAACCCTTTTTAAACCGGTTTTGGCCATTTCTAATCCAATTTTTGTCCATTTCTAACCCGTTTTAAATCATTTTTGGCCATTTCTATCCCATTTTTGCATGTCTAGAACCCTTTTAATGCATTTTTGACTCATTCTAAACCATTTTTGCCCACTTTCCACCCGTTTTAAGCTAGTTTTTTTTCTGTTTCTAACCCAGTTTTCCCCATTTCTTTACCCACTTGAATCCATTTTTGGCTATTTCTAGCCCATTTTTGCACATCTCTAACCTGCTTTAAAGCCTTTTTGGCCATTTCTAACCCGCTTTTGGCCAACTTAGGCCATTTCTAACCCGTTTTCGCACAACTCTTACCCGCTTTAAAGCTTTTTTGGCCGTTTCTAACCCATTTTAAGCCAGCTTTGGTCATTTCTGACCCATTTTTGCACATCTCTAACCTTTTTTAAGCCGGTTTTGGCTATTTCTCACTCATCTCTGCTTACCTCTAACCCTTTTTAAACCGGTTTTGGCCATTTCTAATCCAATTTTTGTCCATTTCTAACCCGTTTTAAATCATTTTTGGCCATTTCTATCCCATTTTTGCATGTCTAGAACCCTTTTAATGCATTTTTGACTCATTCTAAACCATTTTTGCCCACTTTCCACCCGTTTTAAGCTAGTTTTTTTTCTGTTTCTAACCCAGTTTTCCCCATTTCTTTACCCACTTGAATCCATTTTTGGCTATTTCTAGCCCATTTTTGCACATCTCTAACCTGCTTTAAAGCAGTTTTGGCCATTTCTAACCATTTCTGGCACATCTCTAACCTCTTTTAAGCCATTCTTTGCCATTTCTAACCCATTTCTGCTCATCTCTAGCCCTTTTAAAGACACGTTTGGCTCTTTCTACACCATTTTTTCTGACTTTCAACCTGGTTTAAGCCATTTTTCTTTCCTTTTCTAACTCATTTTTTGCCCATTGCTCACACGATTTAAACCATTTTTGGGTTTATCTAAACCATTTTTACACACTTCTAACACATTTTAAGCCATTTTTCACTATTTCTATCCCATTTTAAGGCGTTTTTGGCCATTTCTAACCCATTTTTGCATACATCTAACCCTTTTAAAGCCGTTTTTGGCTCTTTCTAAAACACTTTCTTCTGCATTCAACTAGTTATAAGCATTTTTTTTTCTTTTCTGACCCATTTTTGGCCCAGTTCTCACACGTTTTATGCCATTTTCGGCTACATCTAACCCTTTTTTACCCACTACTAACCCATTTTAACCCTTTTTTGGCTATATCTAACCCATTTTAAGCTATTTTTGGCCATTTCTAACCCTTTTTTGCTCATCTCTAGCCCCTTTTAAGCCAATTTTGGCTTTTTCTAAACCGTTCTCGCGTACCTCTAACCCTTTTAAGCCGGTTTTGGCCATTTCTAATGCATTTTTTGTCCATTTTTGAGGCTTTTTAAATAAATTTTGGCCATTTCTATTCCATTTTTGCAAATCTCTAACCCTTTTAAAGCCATTTTTGGTTCTTTCTAAACCATTTCTCCCCACTTTCAACACGGTTTATGCTATTTTTTTTTCTGTTTCTAACCCAGTTTTCTGCATTTCTCACCATCTTTAATCCATTTTTTGCCACTTCTAACCATTTTATTTTTTTTTTTTTTTTACACATCTCTTACCTGCTTTAAAGCCTTTTTGGCCATTTCTAACCCAATTTTGGCCATTCTTAACCTGTTTTATGCCATTCTTGGCCATTTCTAACTCATTTTTGCACATCTCTAACCCCTTTTAAGCTACTTTTGGCCATTTCTTATCCATTTTTTATCCATTTCTAACCCATTTTTCTCCATTTCTAACACATTTTAAAGAGTTTTTGGCCATTTCTATCCCATTTTTGCACATATCTAATCCTATTTAAGCCTTTTTGGGCTATATCTTCACCATTTTTTCCCTCATTCAAAACTTTTTATGCTTTTTTTCTGTTTCTAATGCAGTTTTTCCCATTTCTCTCCCGCTTTAATCCATTTTTGGCCATTTCTGACCAGTTTTTGCACATCTCTAACCTGCTTTAAAGCCTTTTTGGCCATTTCTATCCCAGTTTTTGCATATCTCTAACCCTTTTTAAGCCTTTTTTGGCTATACCTTAACCATTTTTGCCCTCCTTCAACTCTTATTAAGCTGATTTTTTTTTTTCTGTTTCTAACACAGTTTCTCCCAATTATTACCCGCTTTAATCCATTTTTGGCCATTTCTAACCCACTTTTACACATCTCTAACCTGCTTTAAAGCATTTTTGGCCATTTCCAACCATTTTTGGCACATCTATAAGCCCTTTTAAGCCATTTTTTTGCCATTTCTAACCCATTTTTGCACATCTCTAACCCTTTTAAAGCCATTTTTGCCTCTTTCTACACGATGTTTTCTCGCTCTCAACCCGTTTTAAGCCATTTTTAGTTCTTTTCTAACTCATTTTTTGCCTGTTTCTCACACGATTTAAACCATTTTCGGCTATATCTAACCCATTTTTGCTCACTCCTAACTCATTTTAAGCCATTTTTCACCATTTCTGTCCCAATTTAAACCTTTTGGGCCATTTCTAGCACAGTTTTGCAAACTTCTAACCCATTTTAAGCAATTTTTGGCCATTCCTACCCCAGTTTTACCCCTATCTAACCACCTTTAAGCCGCTTTTGGCCATTTATAACCCATTTTTCCTCAGCTCTAACCCTTTTTAAGCCTTTTTTTGCTCTACCTGAACGATTTTTGCCAACTTTCCACTCGTTTGAAGGTTTTTTCTCTTCCCTTTCTAACCAACTTTTCCCCATTTCTTACCTGCTTTAACCCATTTTTGCCATTTCTAACCATTGCACACACATCTCTAACCTGCTTTAAAGCCTTTTTGGCCATTTCTAACCCGCTTTTGGCCAACTTAGGCCATTTCTAACCCGTTTTTCGCACATCTCTAACCAGCTTTAAAGCTTTTTTGGCCGTTTCTAACCCATTTTAAGCCAGCTTTGGTCATTTCTGACCCATTTTTGCACATCTCTAACCTTTTTTAAGCCGGTTTTGGCTATTTCTCACTCATCTCTGCTTACCTCTAACCCTTTTTAAACCGGTTTTGGCCATTTCTAATCCAATTTTTGTCCATTTCTAACCTGTTTTAAATCATTTTTGGCCATTTCTATCCCATTTTTGCATGTCTAGAACCCTTTTAATGCATTTTTGACTCTTTCTAAACCATTTTTGCCCACTTTCCACCCGTTTTAAGCTAGTTTTTTTTCTGTTTCTAACCCAGTTTTCCCCATTTCTTTACCCACTTGAATCCATTTTTGGCCATTTCTAGCCCATTTTTGCACATCTCTAACCTGCTTTAAAGCAGTTTTGGCCATTTCTAACCATTTCTGGCACATCTCTAACCTCTTTTAAGCCATTCTTTGCCATTTCTAACCCATTTCTGCTCATCTCTAGCCCTTTTAAAGACACGTTTGGGTCTTTCTACACCATTTTTTCTGACTTTCAACCTGGTTTAAGCCGTTTTTCTTTCCTTTTCTAACTCATTTTTTGCCCATTGCTCACACGATTTTTGGGTTTATCTAAACCATTTTTACACACTTCTAACACATTTTAAGCCATTTTTCACTATTTCTATCCCATTTTAAGGCGTTTTTGGCCATTTCTAACCCATTTTTGCATACATCTAACCCTTTTAAAGCCGTTTTTGGCTCTTTCTAAAACACTCTCTTCTGCATTCAAGTAATTATAAGCATTTTTTTTTCTTTTCTGACCCATTTTTGGCCCAGTTCTCACACGTTTTATGCCATTTTCGGCTACATCTAACCCTTTTTTACCCACTACTAACCCATTTTAACCCTTTTTTGGCTATATCTAACCCATTTTAAGCTATTTTTGGCCATTTCTAACCCTTTTTTGCTCATCTCTAGCCCCTTTTAAGCCAATTTTGGCTTTTTCTAAACCGTTCTCGCGTACCTCTAACCCTTTTAAGCCGGTTTTGGCCATTTCTAATGCATTTTTTGTCCATTTTTGAGGCTTTTTAAATAAATTTTGGCCATTTCTATTCCATTTTTGCAAATCTCTAACCCTTTTAAAGCCATTTTTGGTTCTTTCTAAACCATTTCTCCCCACTTTCAACACGGTTTATGCTATTTTTTTTTCTGTTTCTAACCCAGTTTTCTGCATTTCTCACCATCTTTAATCCATTTTTTGCCACTTCTAACCATTTTATTTTTTTTTTTTTTTTTACACATCTCTTACCTGCTTTAAAGCCTTTTTGGCCATTTCTAACCCAATTTTGGCCATTCTTAACCTGTTTTATGCCATTCTTGGCCATTTCTAACTCATTTTTGCACATCTCTAACCCCTTTTAAGCTACTTTTGGCCATTTCTTATCCATTTTTTATCCATTTCTAACCCATTTTTCTCCATTTCTAACACATTTTAAAGAGTTTTTGGCCATTTCTATCCCATTTTTGCACATATCTAATCCTATTTAAGCCTTTTTGGGCTATATCTTCACCATTTTTTCCCTCATTCAAAACTTTTTATGCTTTTTTTCTGTTTCTAATGCAGTTTTTCCCATTTCTCTCCCGCTTTAATCCATTTTTGGCCATTTCTGACCAGTTTTTGCACATCTCTAACCTGCTTTAAAGCCTTTTTGGCCATTTCTATCCCAGTTTTTGCATATCTCTAACCCTTTTTAAGCCTTTTTTGGCTATACCTTAACCATTTTTGCCCTCCTTCAACTCTTATTAAGCTGATTTTTTTTTTTCTGTTTCTAACACAGTTTCTCCCAATTATTACCCGCTTTAATCCATTTTTGGCCATTTCTAACCCACTTTTACACATCTCTAACCTGCTTTAAAGCATTTTTGGCCATTTCCAACCATTTTTGGCACATCTATAAGCCCTTTTAAGCCATTTTTTTGCCATTTCTAACCCATTTTTGCACATCTCTAACCCTTTTAAAGCCATTTTTGCCTCTTTCTACACGATGTTTTCTCGCTCTCAACCCGTTTTAAGCCATTTTTAGTTCTTTTCTAACTCATTTTTTGCCTGTTTCTCACACGATTTAAACCGTTTTCGGCTATATCTAACCCATTTTTGCTCACTCCTAACTCATTTTAAGCCATTTTTCACCATTTCTGTCCCAATTTAAACCTTTTGGGCCATTTCTAGCACAGTTTTGCAAACTTCTAACCCATTTTAAGCAATTTTTGGCCATTCCTACCCCAGTTTTACCCCTATCTAACCACCTTTAAGCCGCTTTTGGCCATTTATAACCCATTTTTCCTCAGCTCTAACCCTTTTTAAGCCTTTTTTTGCTCTACCTGAACGATTTTTGCCAACTTTCCACTCGTTTGAAGGTTTTTTCTCTTCCCTTTCTAACCAACTTTTCCCCATTTCTTACCTGCTTTAACCCATTTTTTGCCATTTCTAACCATTGCACACACATCTCTAACCTGCTTTAAAGCCTTTTTGGCCATTTCTAACCCGCTTTTGGCCAACTTAGGCCATTTCTAACCCGTTTTCGCACATCTCTAACCCGCTTTAAAGCTTTTTTGGCCGTTTCTAACCCATTTTAAGCCAGCTTTGGTCATTTCTGACCCATTTTTGCACATCTCTAACCTTTTTTAAACCGGTTTTGGCCATTTCTAATCCAATTTTTGTCCATTTCTAACCTGTTTTAAATCATTTTTGGCCATTTCTATCCCATTTTTGCATGTCTAGAACCCTTTTAATGCATTTTTGACTCTTTCTAAACCATTTTTGCCCACTTTCCACCCGTTTTAAGCTAGTTTTTTTTCTGTTTCTAACCCAGTTTTCCCCATTTCTTTACCCACTTGAATCCATTTTTGGCCATTTCTAGCCCATTTTTGCACATCTCTAACCTGCTTTAAAGCAGTTTTGGCCATTTCTAACCATTTCTGGCACATCTCTAACCTCTTTTAAGCCATTCTTTGCCATTTCTAACCCATTTCTGCTCATCTCTAGCCCTTTTAAAGACACGTTTGGGTCTTTCTACACCATTTTTTCTGACTTTCAACCTGGTTTAAGCCGTTTTTCTTTCCTTTTCTAACTCATTTTTTGCCCATTGCTCACACGATTTTTGGGTTTATCTAAACCATTTTTACACACTTCTAACACATTTTAAGCCATTTTTCACTATTTCTATCCCATTTTAAGGCGTTTTTGGCCATTTCTAACCCATTTTTGCATACATCTAACCCTTTTAAAGCCGTTTTTGGCTCTTTCTAAAACACTCTCTTCTGCATTCAAGTAATTATAAGCATTTTTTTTTTCTTTTCTGACCCATTTTTGGCCCAGTTCTCACACGTTTTATGCCATTTTCGGCTACATCTAACCCTTTTTTACCCACTACTAACCCATTTTAACCCTTTTTTGGCTATATCTAACCCATTTTAAGCTATTTTTGGCCATTTCTAACCCTTTTTTGCTCATCTCTAGCCCCTTTTAAGCCAATTTTGGCTTTTTCTAAACCGTTCTCGCGTACCTCTAACCCTTTTAAGCCGGTTTTGGCCATTTCTAATGCATTTTTTGTCCATTTTTGAGGCTTTTTAAATAAATTTTGGCCATTTCTATTCCATTTTTGCAAATCTCTAACCCTTTTAAAGCCATTTTTGGTTCTTTCTAAACCATTTCTCCCCACTTTCAACACGGTTTATGCTATTTTTTTTTCTGTTTCTAACCCAGTTTTCTGCATTTCTCACCATCTTTAATCCATTTTTTGCCACTTCTAACCATTTTATTTATTTTTTTTTTTTACACATCTCTTACCTGCTTTAAAGCCTTTTTGGCCATTTCTAACCCAATTTTGGCCATTCTTAACCTGTTTTATGCCATTCTTGGCCATTTCTAACTCATTTTTGCACATCTCTAACCCCTTTTAAGCTACTTTTGGCCATTTCTTATCCATTTTTTATCCATTTCTAACCCATTTTTCTCCATTTCTAACACATTTTAAAGAGTTTTTGGCCATTTCTATCCCATTTTTGCACATATCTAATCCTATTTAAGCCTTTTTGGGCTATATCTTCACCATTTTTTCCCTCATTCAAAACTTTTTATGCTTTTTTTCTGTTTCTAATGCAGTTTTTCCCATTTCTCTCCCGCTTTAATCCATTTTTGGCCATTTCTGACCAGTTTTTGCACATCTCTAACCTGCTTTAAAGCCTTTTTGGCCATTTCTATCCCAGTTTTTGCATATCTCTAACCCTTTTTAAGCCTTTTTTGGCTATACCTTAACCATTTTTGCCCTCCTTCAACTCTTATTAAGCTGATTTTTTTTTTTCTGTTTCTAACACAGTTTCTCCCAATTATTACCCGCTTTAATCCATTTTTGGCCATTTCTAACCCACTTTTACACATCTCTAACCTGCTTTAAAGCATTTTTGGCCATTTCCAACCATTTTTGGCACATCTATAAGCCCTTTTAAGCCATTTTTTTGCCATTTCTAACCCATTTTTGCACATCTCTAACCCTTTTAAAGCCATTTTTGCCTCTTTCTACACGATGTTTTCTCGCTCTCAACCCGTTTTAAGCCATTTTTAGTTCTTTTCTAACTCATTTTTTGCCTGTTTCTCACACGATTTAAACCGTTTTCGGCTATATCTAACCCATTTTTGCTCACTCCTAACTCATTTTTAAGCCATTTTTCACCATTTCTGTCCCAATTTAAACCTTTTGGGCCATTTCTAGCACAGTTTTGCAAACTTCTAACCCATTTTAAGCAATTTTTGGCCATTCCTACCCCAGTTTTACCCCTATCTAACCACCTTTAAGCCGCTTTTGGCCATTTATAACCCATTTTTCCTCAGCTCTAACCCTTTTTAAGCCTTTTTTTGCTCTACCTGAACGATTTTTGCCAACTTTCCACTCGTTTGAAGGTTTTTTCTCTTCCCTTTCTAACCAACTTTTCCCCATTTCTTACCTGCTTTAACCCATTTTTGCCATTTCTAACCATTGCACACACATCTCTAACCTGCTTTAAAGCCTTTTTGGCCATTTCTAACCCGCTTTTGGCCAACTTAGGCCATTTCTAACCCGTTTTCGCACATCTCTAACCCGCTTTAAAGCTTTTTTGGCCGTTTCTAACCCGTTTTAAGCCAGCTTTGGTCATTTCTGACCCATTTTTGCACATCTCTAACCTTTTTTAAGCCGGTTTTGGCTATTTCTCACTCATCTCTGCTTACCTCTAACCCTTTTTAAACCGGTTTTGGCCATTTCTAATCCAATTTTTGTCCATTTCTAACCTGTTTTAAATCATTTTTGGCCATTTCTATCCCATTTTTGCATGTCTAGAACCCTTTTAATGCATTTTTGACTCTTTCTAAACCATTTTTGCCCACTTTCCACCCGTTTTAAGCTAGTTTTTTTTCTGTTTCTAACACAGTTTTCCCCATTTCTTTACCCACTTGAATCCATTTTTGGCCATTTCTAGCCCATTTTTGCACATCTCTAACCTGCTTTAAAGCAGTTTTGGCCATTTCTAACCATTTCTGGCACATCTCTAACCTCTTTTAAGCCATTCTTTGCCATTTCTAACCCATTTCTGCTCATCTCTAGCCCTTTTAAAGCCACGTTTGGGTCTTTCTACACCATTTTTTCTGACTTTCAACCTGGTTTAAGCCGTTTTTCTTTCCTTTTCTAACTCATTTTTTGCCCATTGCTCACACGATTTTTGGGTTTATCTAAACCATTTTTACACACTTCTAACACATTTTAAGCCATTTTTCACTATTTCTATCCCATTTAAGGCGTTTTTGGCCATTTCTAACCCATTTTTGCATACATCTAACCCTTTTAAAGCCGTTTTTGGCTCTTTCTAAAACACTCTCTTCTGCATTCAAGTAATTATAAGCATTTTTTTTTCTTTTCTGACCCATTTTTGGCCCAGTTCTCACACGTTTTATGCCATTTTCGGCTACATCTAACCCTTTTTTACCCACTACTAACCCATTTTAACCCTTTTTTGGCTATATCTAACCCATTTTAAGCTATTTTTGGCCATTTCTAACCCTTTTTTGCTCATCTCTAGCCCCTTTTAAGCCAATTTTGGCTTTTTCTAAACCGTTCTCGCGTACCTCTAACCCTTTTAAGCCGGTTTTGGCCATTTCTAATGCATTTTTTGTCCATTTTTGAGGCTTTTTAAATAAATTTTGGCCATTTCTATTCCATTTTTGCAAATCTCTAACCCTTTTAAAGCCATTTTTGGTTCTTTCTAAACCATTTCTCCCCACTTTCAACACGGTTTATGCTATTTTTTTTTCTGTTTCTAACCCAGTTTTCTGCATTTCTCACCATCTTTAATCCATTTTTTGCCACTTCTAACCATTTTATTTTTTTTTTTTTTTACACATCTCTTACCTGCTTTAAAGCCTTTTTGGCCATTTCTAACCCAATTTTGGCCATTCTTAACCTGTTTTATGCCATTCTTGGCCATTTCTAACTCATTTTTGCACATCTCTAACCCCTTTTAAGCTACTTTTGGCCATTTCTTATCCATTTTTTGTCCATTTCTAACCCATTTTTCTCCATTTCTAACACATTTTTAAAGTGTTTTTGGCCATTTCTATCCCATTTTTGCACATCTCTAATCCTTTTTAAGCCTTTTTGGGCTATATCTTCACCATTTTTTTCCCTCATTCAAAACTTTTTATGCTTTTTTTCTGTTTCTAATGCAGTTTTTCCCATTTCTCTCCCGCTTTAATCCATTTTTGGCCATTTCTGACCAGTTTTTGCACATCTCTAACCTGCTTTAAAGCCTTTTTGGCCATTTCTATCCCAGTTTTTGCATATCTCTAACCCTTTTTAAGCCTTTTTTGGCTATACCTTAACCATTTTTGCCCTCCTTCAACTCTTATTAAGCTTTTTTTTTTTTTTCTGTTTCTAACACAGTTTCTCCCAATTATTACCCGCTTTAATCCATTTTAGGCCATTTCTAACCCACTTTTACACATCTCTAACCTGCTTTAAAGCATTTTTGGCCATTTCCAACCATTTTTGGCACATCTATAAGCCCTTTTAAGCCATTTTTTTGCCATTTCTAACCCATTTTTGCACATCTCTAACCCTTTTAAAGCCATTTTTGCCTCTTTCTACACGATGTTTTCTCGCTCTCAACCCGTTTTAAGCCATTTTTAGTTCTTTTCTAACTCATTTTTTGCCTGTTTCTCACACGATTTAAACCGTTTTCGGCTATATCTAACCCATTTTTGCTCACTCCTAACTCATTTTAAGCCATTTTTCACCATTTCTGTCCCAATTTAAACCTTTTGGGCCATTTCTAGCACAGTTTTGCAAACTTCTAACCCATTTTAAGCAATTTTTGGCCATTCCTACCCCAGTTTTACCCCTATCTAACCACCTTTAAGCCGCTTTTGGCCATTTATAACCCATTTTTCCTCAGCTCTAACCCTTTTTAAGCCTTTTTTGCTCTACCTGAACGATTTTTGCCAACTTTCCACTCGTTTGAAGGTTTTTTCTCTTCCCTTTCTAACCAACTTTTCCCCATTTCTTACCTGCTTTAACCCATTTTTGCCATTTCTAACCATTGCACACACATCTCTAACTTGCTTTAAAGCCTTTTTGGCCATTTCTAACCCGCTTTTGGCCAACTTAGGCCATTTCTAACCCGTTTTCGCACATCTCTAACCCGCTTTAAAGCTTTTTTGGCCGTTTCTAACCCGTTTTAAGCCAGCTTTGGTCATTTCTGACCCATTTTTGCACATCTCTAACCTTTTTTGAGCCGGTTTTGGCTATTTCTCACTCATCTCTGCTTACCTCTAACCCTTTTTAAACCGGTTTTGGCCATTTCTAATCCAATTTTTGAACATTTCTAACCCGTTTTAAATCATTTTTGGCCATTTCTATCCCGTTTTTGCGTGTCTAGAACCCTTTTAATGCATTTTTGACTCTTTCTAAACCATTTTTGCCCACTTTCCACCCGTTTTAAGCTAGTTTTTTTTCTGTTTCTAACCCAGTTTTCCCCATTTCTTTACCCACTTGAATCCATTTTTGGCCATTTCTAGCCCATTTTTGCACATCTCTAACCTGCTTTAAAGCAGTTTTGGCCATTTCTAACCATTTCTGGCACATCTCTAACCTCTTTTAAGCCATTCTTTGCCATTTCTAACCCATTTCTGCTAATCTCTAGCCCTTTTAAAGACACGTTTGGGTCTTTCTACACCATTTTCTCTGACTTTCAACCTGGTTTAAGCCGTTTTTCTTTCCTTTTCTAACTCATTTTTTGCCCATTGCTCACACGATTTTAAACCATTTTTGGGTTTATCTAAACCATTTTTACACACTTCTAACACATTTTAAGCCATTTTTCACTATTTCTATCCCATTTTAAGGCGTTTTTGGCCATTTGTAACCCATTTTTGCATACATCTAACCCTTTGAAAGCCGTTTTTGGCTCTTTCTAAAACACTCTCTTCCGCATTCAAGTAATTATAAGCATTTTTTTTTCTTTTCTGACCCATTTTTGGCCCAGTTCTCACACGTTTTATGCCATTTTCGGCTACATCTAACCCTTTTTTACCCACTACTAACCCATTTTAACCCTTTTTTGGCTATATCTAACCCATTTTAAGCTATTTTTGGCCATTTCTAACCCTTTTTTGCTCATCTCTAGCCCCTTTTAAGCCTAATTTGGCTTTTTCTAAACCGTTCTCGCATACCTCTAACCCTTTTAAGCCGGTTTTGGCCATTTCTAATGCATTTTTGTCCATTTTTGAGGCTTTTAAAATAAATTTTGGCCATTTCTATTCCATTTCTGCAAATCTCTAACCCTTTTAAAGCCATTTTTGGTTCTTTCTAAACCATTTCTCCCCACTTTCAACACGGTTTATGCTATTTTTTTTTCCGTTTCTAACCCAGTTTTCTGCATTTCTCACCATCTTTAATCCATTTTTTTGCCACTTCTAACCATTTTTTTTTTTTTTTTGCACATCTCTTACCTGCTTTAAAGCCTTTTTGGCCATTTCTAACCCATTTTTGGCCATTCTTAACCTGTTTTATGCCATTCTTGGCCATTTCTAACTCATTTTTGCACATCTCTAACCCCTTTTAAGCTACTTTTGGCCATTTCTTATCCATTTTTTGTCCATTTGTAACAAATTTTTCTCCATTTCTAACACATTTTAAAGAGTTTTTGGCAATTTCTATCCCATTTTTGCACATCTCTAATCCTATTTAAGCCTTTTTGGGCTATATCTTCACCATTTTTTCCCTCATTCAAAACTTTTTATGCTTTTTTTCTGTTTCTAACGCAGTTTTTCCCATTTCTCTCCCGCTTTAATCCATTTTTGGCCATTTCTGACCAGTTTTTGCACATCTCTAACCTGCTTTAAAGCCTTTTTGGCCATTTCTATCCCAGTTTTTGCATATCTCTAACCCTTTTTAAGCCTTTTTTGGCTATACCTTAACCATTTTTGCCCTCCTTCAACTCTTGTTAAGCTTTTTTTTTTTTCTGTTTCTAACACAGTTTCTCCCAATTATTACCCGCTTTAATCCATTTTAGGCCATTTCTAACCCACTTTTACACATCTCTAACCTGCTTTAAAGCATTTTTGGCCATTTCCAACCATTTTTGGCACATCTATAAGCCCTTTTAAGCCATTTTTTTGCCATTTCTAACCCATTTTTGCACATCTCTAACCCTTTTAAAGCCATTTTTGCCTCTTTCTACGCGATGTTTTCTCGCTCTCAACCCGTTTTAAGCCATTTTTAGTTCTTTTCTAACTCATTTTTTGCCTGTTTCTCACACGATTTAAACCGTTTTCGGCTATATCTAACCCATTTTTGCTCACTCCTAACTCATTTTAAGCCATTTTTCACCATTTCTGTCCCAATTTAAACCTTTTGGGCCATTTCTAGCACAGTTTTGCAAACTTCTAACCCATTTTAAGCAATTTTTGGCCATTCCTACCCCAGTTTTACCCCTATCTAACCACCTTTAAGCCGCTTTTTGGCCATTTATAACCCATTTTTCCTCAGCTCTAACCCTTTTTAAGCCTTTTTTGCTCTACCTGACCGATTTTTGCCAACTTTCCACTCGTTTGAAGTTTTTTTCTCTTCCCTTTCTAACCAACTTTTCCCCATTTCTTACCTGCTTTAACCCATTTTTGCCATTTCTAACCATTGCACACACATCTCTAACTTGCTTTAAAGCCTTTTTGGCCATTTCTAACCCGCTTTTGGCCAACTTAGGCCATTTCTAACCCGTTTTCACACATCTCTAACCCGCTTTAAAGCTTTTTTGGCCGTTTCTAACCCGTTTTAAGCCAGCTTTGGTCATTTCTGACCCATTTTTGCACATCTCTAACCTTTTTTAAGCCGTTTTTGGCTATTTCTCACTCATCTCTGCTTACCTCTAACCCTTTTTAAACCGGTTTTGGCCATTTCTAATCCAATTTTTGAACATTTCTAACCCGTTTAAAATCATTTTTGGCCATTTCTATCCCATTTTTGCGTGTCTAGAACCCTTTTAATGCATTTTTGACTCTTTCTAAACCATTTTTGCCCACTTTCCACCCGTTTTAAGCTAGTTTTTTTTCTGTTTCTAACCCAGTTTTCCCCATTTCTTTACCCACTTGAATCCATTTTTGGCCATTTCTAGCCCATTTTTGCACATCTCTAACCTGCTTTAAAGCAGTTTTGGCCATTTCTAACCATTTCTGGCACATCTCTAACCTCTTTTAAGCCATTCTTTGCCATTTCTAACCCATTTCTGCTAATCTCTAGCCCTTTTAAAGACACGTTTGGGTCTTTCTACACCATTTTCTCTGACTTTCAACCTGGTTTAAGCCGTTTTTCTTTCCTTTTCTAACTCATTTTTTGCCCATTGCTCACACGATTTAAACCATTTTTGGGTTTATCTAAACCATTTTTACACACTTCTAACACATTTTAAGCCATTTTTCACTATTTCTATCCCATTTTAAGGCGTTTTTGGCCATTTGTAACCCATTTTTGCATACATCTAACCCTTTGAAAGCCGTTTTTGGCTCTTTCTAAAACACTCTCTTCCGCATTCAAGTAATTATAAGCATTTTTTTTTCTTTTCTGACCCATTTTTGGCCCAGTTCTCACACGTTTTATGCCATTTTCGGCTACATCTAACCCTTTTTTACCCACTACTAACCCATTTTAACCCTTTTTTGGCTATATCTAACCCATTTTAAGCTATTTTTGGCCATTTCTAACCCTTTTTTGCTCATCTCTAGCCCCTTTTAAGCCAATTTTGGCTTTTTCTAAACCGTTCTCGCGTACCTCTAACCCTTTTAAGCCGGTTTTGGCCATTTCTAATGCATTTTTTGTCCATTTTTGAGGCTTTTTAAATAAATTTTGGCCATTTCTATTCCATTTCTGCAAATCTCTAACCCTTTTAAAGCCATTTTTGGTTCTTTCTAAACCATTTCTCCCCACTTTCAACACGGTTTATGCTATTTTTTTTTCCGTTTCTAACCCAGTTTTCTGCATTTCTCACCATCTTTAATCCATTTTTTTGCCACTTCTAACCATTTTTTTTTTTTTTTTTTACACATCTCTTACCTGCTTTAAAGCCTTTTTGGCCATTTCTAACCCATTTTTGGCCATTCTTAACCTGGTTTATGCTATTCTTGGCCATTTCTAACTCATTTTTGCACATCTCTAACCCCTTTTAAGTAAATTTTGGCCATTTCTTATCCATTTTTTGTCCATTTCTAACCCATTTTTCTCCATTTCTAACACATTTTAAAGAGTTTTTGGCCATTTCTATCCCATTTTTGCACATCTCTAATCCTTTTTAAGCCTTTTTGGGCTATATCTTCACCATTTTTTTCCCTCATTCAAAACTTTTTATGCTTTTTTTCTGTTTCTAATGCAGTTTTTCCCATTTCTCTCCCGCTTTAATCCATTTTTGGCCATTTCTGACCAGTTTTTGCACATCTCTAACCTGCTTTTAAAGCCTTTTTGGCCATTTCTATCCCAGTTTTTGCATATCTCTAACCCTTTTTAAGCCTTTTTTGGCTATACCTTAACCATTTTTGCCCTCCTTCAACTCTTATTAAGCTTTTTTTTTTTCTGTTTCTAACACAGTTTCTCCCAATTATTACCCGCTTTAATCCATTTTAGGCCATTTCTAACCCACTTTTACACATCTCTAACCTGCTTTAAAGCATTTTTGGCCATTTCCAACCATTTTTGGCACATCTATAAGCCCTTTTAAGCCATTTTTTTTGCCATTTCTAACCCATTTTTGCACATCTCTAACCCTTTTAAAGCCATTTTTGCCTCTTTCTACACGATGTTTTCTCGCTCTCAACCCGTTTTAAGCCATTTTTAGTTCTTTTCTAACTCATTTTTTGCCTGTTTCTCACACGATTTAAACCGTTTTCGGCTATATCTAACCCATTTTTGCTCACTCCTAACTCATTTTAAGCCATTTTTCACCATTTCTGTCCCAATTTAAACCTTTTGGGCCATTTCTAGCACAGTTTTGCAAACTTCTAACCCATTTTAAGCAATTTTTGGCCATTCCTACCCCAGTTTTACCCCTATCTAACCACCTTTAAGCCGCTTTTGGCCATTTATAACCCATTTTTCCTCAGCTCTAACCCTTTTTAAGCCTTTTTTGCTCTACCTGAACGATTTTTGCCAACTTTCCACTCGTTTGAAGGTTTTTTCTCTTCCCTTTCTAACCAACTTTTCCCCATTTCTTACCTGCTTTAACCCATTTTTGCCATTTCTAACCATTGCACACACATCTCTAACTTGCTTTAAAGCCTTTTTGGCCATTTCTAACCCGCTTTTGGCCAACTTAGGCCATTTCTAACCCGTTTTCACACATCTCTAACCCGCTTTAAAGCTTTTTTGGCCGTTTCTAACCCGTTTTAAGCCAGCTTTGGTCATTTCTGACCCATTTTTGCACATCTCTAACCTTTTTTAAGCCGGTTTTGGCTATTTCTCACTCATCTCTGCTTACCTCTAACCCTTTTTAAACCGGTTTTGGCCATTTCTAATCCAATTTTTGAACATTTCTAACCCGTTTTAAAATCATTTTTGGCCATTTCTATCCCATTTTTGCGTGTCTAGAACCCTTTTAATGCATTTTTGACTCTTTCTAAACCATTTTTGCCACTTTCCACCCGTTTTAAGCTAGTTTTTTTTCTGTTTCTAACCCAGTTTTCCCCATTTCTTTACCCACTTGAATCCATTTTTGGCCATTTCTAGCCCATTTTTGCACATCTCTAACCTGCTTTTAAAGCAGTTTTGGCCATTTCTAACCATTTCTGGCACATCTCTAACCTCTTTTAAGCCATTCTTTGCCATTTCTAACCCATTTCTGCTAATCTCTAGCCCTTTTAAAGACACGTTTGGGTCTTTCTACACCATTTTCTCTGACTTTCAACCTGGTTTAAGCCGTTTTTCTTTCCTTTTCTAACTCATTTTTTGCCCATTGCTCACACGATTTAAAACCATTTTTGGGTTTATCTAAACCATTTTTACACACTTCTAACACATTTTAAGCCATTTTTCACTATTTCTATCCCATTTTAAGGCGTTTTTGGCCATTTGTAACCCATTTTTGCATACATCTAACCCTTTGAAAGCCGTTTTTGGCTCTTTCTAAAACACTCTCTTCCGCATTCAAGTAATTATAAGCATTTTTTTTTCTTTTCTGACCCATTTTTGGCCCAGTTCTCACACGTTTTATGCCATTTTCGGCTACATCTAACCCTTTTTTACCCACTACTAACCATTTTAACCCTTTTTTGGCTATATCTAACCCATTTTAAGCTATTTTGGCCATTTCTAACCCTTTTTTGCTCATCTCTAGCCCCTTTTAAGCCAATTTTGGCTTTTTCTAAACCGTTCTCGCGTACCTCTAACCCTTTTAAGCCGGTTTTGGCCATTTCTAATGCATTTTTTGTCCATTTTTTGAGGCTTTTTAAATAAATTTTTGGCCATTTCTATTCCATTTCTGCAAATCTCTAACCCTTTTAAAGCCATTTTTGGTTCTTTCTAAACCATTTCTCCCCACTTTCAACACGGTTTATGCTATTTTTTTTTTCCGTTTCTAACCCAGTTTTCTGCATTTCTCACCATCTTTAATCCATTTTTTTGCCACTTCTAACCATTTTTTTTTTTTTTTTTTACACATCTCTTACCTGCTTTAAAGCCTTTTTGGCCATTTCTAACCCATTTTTGGCCATTCTTAACCTGGTTTATGCTATTCTTGGCCATTTCTAACTCATTTTTTGCACATCTCTAACCCCTTTTAAGTAAATTTTGGCCATTTCTTATCCATTTTTTGTCCATTTCTAACCCATTTTTCTCCATTTCTAACACATTTTAAAGAGTTTTTGGCCATTTCTATCCCATTTTTGCACATCTCTAATCCTTTTTAAGCCTTTTTGGGCTATATCTTCACCATTTTTTCCCTCATTCAAAACTTTTTATGCTTTTTTTCTGTTTCTAATGCAGTTTTTTCCCATTTCTCTCCCGCTTTAATCCATTTTTGGCCATTTCTGACCAGTTTTTGCACATCTCTAACCTGCTTTAAAGCCTTTTTGGCCATTTCTATCCCAGTTTTTGCATATCTCTAACCCTTTTTAAGCCTTTTTTGGCTATACCTTAACCATTTTTGCCCTCCTTCAACTCTTATTAAGCTTTTTTTTTTTCTGTTTCTAACACAGTTTCTCCCAATTATTACCCGCTTTAATCCATTTTAGGCCATTTCTAACCCACTTTTACACATCTCTAACCTGCTTTAAAGCATTTTTGGCCATTTCCAACCATTTTTGGCACATCTATAAGCCCTTTTAAGCCATTTTTTTTGCCATTTCTAACCCATTTTTGCACATCTCTAACCCTTTTAAAGCCATTTTTGCCTCTTTCTACACGATGTTTTCTCGCTCTCAACCCGTTTTAAGCCATTTTTAGTTCTTTTCTAACTCATTTTTTGCCTGTTTCTCACACGATTTAAACCGTTTTCGGCTATATCTAACCCATTTTTGCTCACTCCTAACTCATTTTAAGCCATTTTTCACCATTTCTGTCCCAATTTAAACCTTTTGGGCCATTTCTAGCACAGTTTTGCAAACTTCTAACCCATTTTAAGCAATTTTTGGCCATTCCTACCCCAGTTTTACCCCTATCTAACCACCTTTAAGCCGCTTTTGGCCATTTATAACCCATTTTTCCTCAGCTCTAACCCTTTTTAAGCCTTTTTTGCTCTACCTGAACGATTTTTGCCAACTTTCCACTCGTTTGAAGGTTTTTTCTCTTCCCTTTCTAACCAACTTTTCCCCATTTCTTACCTGCTTTAACCCATTTTTGCCATTTCTAACCATTGCACACACATCTCTAACCTGCTTTAAAGCCTTTTTGGCCATTTCTAACCCGCTTTTGGCCAACTTAGGCCATTTCTAACCCATTTTCGCATATCTCTAACCCGCTTTAAAGCTTTTTTGGCCGTTTCTAACCCGTTTTAAGCCAGCTTTGGTCATTTCTGACCCATTTTTGCACATCTCTAACCTTTTTTAAGCCGGTTTTGGCTATTTCTCACTCATCTCTGCTTACCTCTAACCCTTTTTAAACCGGTTTTGGCCATTTCTAATCCAATTTTTGAACATTTCTAACCCGTTTTAAATCATTTTTGGCCATTTCTATCCCATTTTTGCATGTCTAGAACCCTTTTAATGCATTTTTGACTCATTCTAAACCATTTTTGCCCACTTTCCACCCGTTTTAAGCTAGTTTTTTTTCTGTTTCTAACCCAGTTTTCCCCATTTCTTTACCCACTTGAATCCATTTTTGGCCATTTCTAGCCCATTTTTGCACATCTCTAACCTGCTTTAAAGCAGTTTTGGCCATTTCTAACCATTTCTGGCACATCTCTAACCTGCTTTAAAGCAGTTTTGGCCATTTCTAACCATTTCTGGCACATCTCTAACCTCTTTTAAGCCATTCTTTGCCATTTCTAACCCATTTCTGCTCATCTCTAGCCCTTTTAAAGCCACGTTTGGGTCTTTCTACACCATTTTCTCTGACTTTCAACCTGGTTTAAGCCATTTTTCTTTCCTTTTCTAACTCATTTTTTGCCCATTGCCAACACGATTTAAACCATTTTTGGGTTTATCTAAACCATTTTTACACACTTCTAACACATTTTAAGCCATTTTTCACTATTTCTATCCCATTTTAAGGCGTTTTTGGCCATTTCTAACCCATTTTTGCATACATCTAACCCTTTTAAAGCCGTTTTGGGCTCTTTCTAAAACACTCTCTTCTGCATTCAAGTAATTATAAGCATTTTTTTTTCTTTTCTGACCCATTTTTGGCCCAGTTCTCACACGTTTTATGCCATTTTCGGCCACATCTAAGCCTTTTTTACCCACTACTAACCCATTTTAACCCTTTTTTGGCTATATCTAACCCATTTTAAGCTATTTTTGGCCATTCCTAACCCTTTTTTGCTCATCTCTAGCCCCTTTTAAGCCAATTTTGGCTTTTTCTAAACCGTTCTCGCATACCTCTAACCCTTTTAAGCCGGTTTTGGCCATTTCTAATGCATTTTTTGTCCATTTTTGAGGCTTTTTAAATAAATTTTGGCCATTTCTATTCCATTTTTGCAAATCTCTAACCCTTTTAAAGCCATTTTTGGTTCTTTCTAAACCATTTCTCCCCACTTTCAACACGGTTTATGCTATTTTTTTTTTTCCGTTTCTAACCCAGTTTTCTGCATTTCTCACCATCTTTAATCCATTTTTTGCCACTTCTAACCATTTTATTTTTTTTTTTTTTTTACACATCTCTTACCTGCTTTAAAGCCTTTTTGGCCATTTCTAACCCAATTTTGGCCATTCTTAACCTGTTTTATGCCATTCTTGGCCATTTCTAACTCATTTTTGCACATCTCTAACCCCTTTTAAGCCTCTAACCCTTTTAAGCCGGTTTTGGCCATTTCTAATGCATTTTTTGTCCATTTTTGAGGCTTTTTAAATAAATTTTGGCCATTTCTATTCCATTTTTGCAAATCTCTAACCCTTTTAAAGCCATTTTTGGTTCTTTCTAAACCATTTCTCCCCACTTTCAACACGGTTTATGCTATTTTTTTTTCTGTTTCTAACCCAGTTTTCTGCATTTCTCACCATCTTTAATCCATTTTTTGCCACTTCTAACCATTTTATTTTTTATTTTTTTTTACACAACTCTTACCTGCTTTAAAGCCTTTTTGGCCATTTCTAACCCAATTTTGGCCATTCTTAACCTGTTTTATGCCATTCTTGGATATTTCTAACTCATTTTTGCACATCTCTAACCCCTTTTAAGCTACTTTTGGCCATTTCTTATCCATTTTTTGTCCATTTCTAACCCATTTTTCTCCATTTCTAACACATTTTTTTGCTCTACCTGAACGATTTTTGCCAACTTTCCACTCGTTTGAAGGTTTTTTCTATTTCCTTTCTAACCAACTTTTCCCCATTTCTTACCTGCTTTAACCCATTTTTGCCATTTCTAACCATTGCACACACATCTCTAACCTGCTTTAAAGCCTTTTTGGCCATTTCTAACCCGCTTTTGGCCAACTTAGGCCATTTCTAACCCGTTTTCGCACATCTCTAACCCGCTTTAAAGCTTTTTTGGCCGTTTCTAACCCATTTTAAGCCAGCTTTGGTCATTTCTGACCCATTTTTGCACATCTCTAACCTTTTTTAAGCTGGTTTTGGCTATTTCTCACTCATCTCTGCTTACCTCTAACCCTTTTTAAACCGGTTTTGGCCATTTCTAATCCAATTTTTGAACATTTCTAACCCGTTTTAAATCATTTTTGGCCATTTCTATCCCATTTTTGCGTGTCTAGAAAAAGCGGCTTAAAGGTGGTTAGATAGGGGTAAAACTGGGGTAGGAATGGCCAAAAATTGCTTAAAATGGGTTAGAAGTTTGCAAAACTGTGCTAGAAATGGCCCAAAAGGTTTACATTGGGACAGAAATGGTGAAAAATGGCTTAAAATGCGTTAGGAGTGAGCAAAAATGGGTTAGATATAGCCGAAAACGGTTTAAATCGTGTGAGAAACAGGCAAAAAATGAGTTAGAAAAGAACTAAAAATGGCTTAAAACGTGTTGAGAGCGAGAAAACATCGTGTAGAAAGAGGCAAAAATGGCTTTAAAAGGGTTAGAGATGTGCAAAAATGGGTTAGAAATGGCAAAAAAATGGCTTAAAAGGGCTTATAGATGTGCCAAAAATGGTTGGAAATGGCCAAAAATGCTTTAAAGCAGGTTAGAGATGTGTAAAAGTGGGTTAGAAATGGCCTAAAATGGATTAAAGCGGGTAATAATTGGGAGAAACTGTGTTAGAAACAGAAAAAAAAAAAAAAAGCTTAATAAGAGTTGAAGGAGGGCAAAAATGGTTAAGGTATAGCCAAAAAAGGCTTAAAAAGGGTTAGAGATATGCAAAAACTGGGATAGAAATGGCCAAAAAGGCTTTAAAGCAGGTTAGAGATGTGCAAAAACTGGTCAGAAATGGCCAAAAATGGATTAAAGCGGGAGAGAAATGGGAAAAACTGCATTAGAAACAGAAAAAAAGCATAAAAAGTTTTGAATGAGGGAAAAAATGGTGAAGATATAGCCCAAAAAGGCTTAAAAAGGATTAGAGATGTGCAAAAATGGGATAGAAATGGCCAAAAACTCTTTAAAATGTGTTAGAAATGGAGAAAAATGGGTTACAAATGCTAAGCTCTAAGCTCCTTTTGGCCATTTCTTATCCATTTTTTGTCCATTTCTAACCCATTTTTCTCCATTTCTAACACATTTTTTTGCTCTACCTGAACGATTTTTGCCAACTTTCCACTCGTTTGAAGGTTTTTTCTCTTCCCTTTCTAACCAACTTTTCCCCATTTCTTACCTGCTTTAACCCATTTTTGCCATTTCTAACCATTGCACACACATCTCTAACCTGCTTTAAAGCCTTTTTGGCCATTTCTAACCCGCTTTTGGCCAACTTAGGCCATTTCTAACCCGTTTTCGCACATCTCTAACCCGCTTTAAAGCTTTTTTGGCCGTTTCTAACCCGTTTTAAGCCAGCTTTGGTCATTTCTGACCCATTTTTGCACATCTCTAACCTTTCTTAAGCCGGTTTTGGCTATTTCTGACTCATCTCTGCTTACCTCTAACCCTTTTTAAACCGGTTTTGGCCATTTCTAATCCAATTTTTGTCCATTTCTAACCCGGTTTAAATCATTTTTGGCCATTTCTATCCCATTTTTGCGTGTCTAGAACCCTTTTAATGCATTTTTGACTCATTCTAAACCATTTTTGCCCACTTTCCACCCGTTTTAAGCTAGTTTTTTTCTGTTTCTAACCCAGTTTTCCCCATTTCTTTACCCACTTGAATCCATTTTTGGCCATTTCTAGCCCATTTTTGCACATCTCTAACCTGCTTTAAAGCAGTTTTGGCCATTTCTAACCATTTCTGGCACATCTCTAACCTCTTTTAAGCCATTCTTTGCCATTTCTAACCCATTTCTGCTCATCTCTAGCCCTTTTAAAGCCACGTTTGGGTCTTTCTACACCATTTTTTCTGACTTTCAACCTGGTTTAAGCCATTTTTCTTTCCTTTTCTAACTCATTTTTTGCCCATTGCTCACACGATTTAAACCATTTTTGGATTTATCTAAACCATTTTTACACACTTCTAACACATTTTAAGCCATTTTTCACTATTTCTATCCCATTTTAAGGCGTTTTTGGCCATTTGTAACCCATTTTTGCATACATCTAACCCTTTTAAAGCCGTTTTGGGCTCTTTCTAAAACACTTTCTTCTGCATTCAAGTAATTATAAGCATTTTTTTTTCTTTTCTGACCCATTTTTGGCCCAGTTCTCACACGTTTTATGCCATTTTCGTCTACATCTAACCCTTTTTTACCCACTACTAACCCATTTTAACCCTTTTTTGGCTATATCTAACCCATTTTAAGCTATTTTTGGCCATTCCTAACCCTTTTTTGCTCATCTCTAGCCCCTTTTAAGCCAATTTTGGCTTTTTCTAAACCGTTCTCGCGTACCACTAACCCTTTTAAGCCGGTTTTGGCCATTTCTAATGCATTTTTTGTCCATTTTTGAGGCTTTTTAAATAAATTTTGGCCATTTCTATTCCATTTCTGCAAATCTCTAACCCTTTTAAAGCCATTTTTGGTTCTTTCTAAACCATTTCTCCCCACTTTCAACACGGTTTATGCTATTTTTTTTTTCCGTTTCTAACCCAGTTTTCTGCATTTCTCACCATCTTTAATCCATTTTTTGCCACTTCTAACCATTTTTTTTTTTTTTTTTTTACACATCTCTTACCTGCTTTAAAGCCTTTTTGGCCATTTCTAACCCAATTTTGGCCATTCTTAACCTGTTTTATGCCATTCTTGGCCATTTCTAACTCATTTTTGCACATCTCTAACCCCTTTTAAGCTACTTTTGGCCATTTCTTATCCATTTTTTGTCCATTTCTAACCCATTTTTCTCCATTTCTAACACATTTTTTTGCTCTACCTGAACGATTTTTGCCAACTTTCCACTCGTTTGAAGGTTTTTTCTATTTCCTTTCTAACCAACTTTTCCCCATTTCTTACCTGCTTTAACCCATTTTTGCCATTTCTAACCATTGCACACACATCTCTAACCTGCTTTAAAGCCTTTTTGGCCATTTCTAACCCGCTTTTGGCCAACTTAGGCCACTTCTAACCCGTTTTCGCACATCTCTAACCCGCTTTAAAGCTTTTTTGGCCGTTTCTAACCCATTTTAAGCCAGCTTTGGTCATTTCTGACCCATTTTTGCACATCTCTAACCTTTTTTAAGCTGGTTTTGGCTATTTCTCACTCATCTCTGCTTACCTCTAACCCTTTTTAAACCGGTTTTGGCCATTTCTAATCCAATTTTTGTCCATTTCTAACCCGTTTTAAATCATTTTTGGCCATTTCTATCCCCTTTTTGCATGTCTAGAACCCTTTTAATGCATTTTTGACTCATTCTAAACCATTTTTGCCCACTTTCCACCCGTTTTAAGCTAGTTTTTTTTCTGTTTCTAACCCAGTTTTCCCCATTTCTTTACCCACTTGAATCCATTTTTGGCCATTTCTAGCCCATTTTTGCACATCTCTAACCTGCTTTAAAGCAGTTTTGGCCATTTCTAACCATTTCTGGCACATCTCTAACCTCTTTTAAGCCACTCTTTGCCATTTCTAACCCATTTCTGCTCATCTCTAGCCCTTTTAAAGCCACGTTTGGGTCTTTCTACACCATTTTTTCTGACTTTCAACCTGGTTTAAGCCATTTTTCTTTCCTTTTCTAACTCATTTTTTGTCCATTGCTCACACGATTTAAACCATTTTTGGGTTTATCTAAACCATTTTTACACACTTCTAACACATTTTAAGCCATTTTTCACTATTTCTATCCCATTTTAAGGCGTTTTTGGCCATTTGTAACCCATTTTTGCATACATCTAACCCTTTTAAAGCCGTTTTTGGCTCTTTCTAAAACACTCTCTTCCGCATTCAAGTAATTATAAGCATTTTTTTTTCTTTTCTGACCCATTTTTGGCCCAGTTCTCACACGTTTTATGCCATTTTCGTCTACATCTAACCCTTTTTTACCCACTACTAACCCATTTTAACCCTTTTTTGGCTATATCTAACCCATTTTAAGCTATTTTTGGCCATTTCTAACCCTTTTTTGCTCATCTCTAGCCCCTTTTAAGCCAATTTTGGCTTTTTCTAAACCGTTCTCGCGTACCTCTAACCCTTTTAAGCCGGTTTTGGCCATTTCTAATGCATTTTTTGTCCATTTTTGAGGCTTTTTAAATAAATTTTGGCCATTTCTATTCCATTTTTGCAAATCTCTAACCCTTTTAAAGCCATTTTTGGTTCTTTCTAAACCATTTCTCCCCACTTTCAACACGGTTTATGCTATTTTTTTTTTCTGTTTCTAACCCAGTTTTCTGCATTTCTCACCATCTTTAATCCATTTTTTGCCACTTCTAACCATTTTATTTATTTTTTTTTTTTACACATCTCTTACCTGCTTTAAAGCCTTTTTGGCCATTTCTAACCCAATTTTGGCCATTCTTAACCTGTTTTATGCCATTCTTGGCCATTTCTAACTCATTTTTGCACATCTCTAACCCCTTTTAAGCTACTTTTGGCCATTTCTTATCCATTTTTTGTCCATTTCTAACCCATTTTTCTCCATTTCTAACACATTTTTTTGCTCTACCTGAACGATTTTTGCCAACTTTCCACTCGTTTGAAGGTTTTTTCTATTTCCTTTCTAACCAACTTTTCCCCATTTCTTACCTGCTTTAACCCATTTTTGCCATTTCTAACCATTGCACACACATCTCTAACTTGCTTTAAAGCCTTTTTGGCCATTTCTAACCCGCTTTTGGCCAACTTAGGCCACTTCTAACCCGTTTTCGCACATCTCTAACCCGCTTTAAAGCTTTTTTGGCCGTTTCTAACCCATTTTAAGCCAGCTTTGGTCATTTCTGACCCATTTTTGCACATCTCTAACCTTTTTTAAGCTGGTTTTGGCTATTTCTCACTCATCTCTGCTTACCTCTAACCCTTTTTAAACCGGTTTTGGCCATTTCTAATCCAATTTTTGTCCATTTCTAACCCGTTTTAAATCATTTTTGGCCATTTCTATCCCATTTTTGCATGTCTAGAACCCTTTTAATGCATTTTTGACTCATTCTAAACCATTTTTGCCCACTTTCCACCCGTTTTAAGCTAGTTTTTTTTCTGTTTCTAACCCAGTTTTCCCCATTTCTTTACCCACTTGAATCCATTTTTGGCCATTTCTAGCCCATTTTTGCACATCTCTAACCTGCTTTAAAGCAGTTTTGGCCATTTCTAACCATTTCTGGCACATCTCTAACCTCTTTTAAGCCACTCTTTGCCATTTCTAACCCATTTCTGCTCATCTCTAGCCCTTTTAAAGCCACGTTTGGGTCTTTCTACACCATTTTTTCTGACTTTCAACCTGGTTTAAGCCATTTTTCTTTCCTTTTCTAACTCATTTTTTGTCCATTGCTCACACGATTTAAACCATTTTTGGGTTTATCTAAACCATTTTTACACACTTCTAACACATTTTAAGCCATTTTTCACTATTTCTATCCCATTTTAAGGCGTTTTTGGCCATTTGTAACCCATTTTTGCATACATCTAACCCTTTTAAAGCCGTTTTTGGCTCTTTCTAAAACACTCTCTTCCGCATTCAAGTAATTATAAGCATTTTTTTTTCTTTTCTGACCCATTTTTGGCCCAGTTCTCACACGTTTTATGCCATTTTCGTCTACATCTAACCCTTTTTTACCCACTACTAACCCATTTTAACCCTTTTTTGGCTATATCTAACCCATTTTAAGCTATTTTTGGCCATTTCTAACCCTTTTTTGCTCATCTCTAGCCCCTTTTAAGCCAATTTTGGCTTTTTCTAAACCGTTCTCGCGTACCTCTAACCCTTTTAAGCCGGTTTTGGCCATTTCTAATGCATTTTTTGTCCATTTTTGAGGCTTTTTAAATAAATTTTGGCCATTTCTATTCCATTTTTGCAAATCTCTAACCCTTTTAAAGCCATTTTTGGTTCTTTCTAAACCATTTCTCCCCACTTTCAACACGGTTTATGCTATTTTTTTTTTCTGTTTCTAACCCAGTTTTCTGCATTTCTCACCATCTTTAATCCATTTTTTGCCACTTCTAACCATTTTATTTATTTTTTTTTTTTACACATCTCTTACCTGCTTTAAAGCCTTTTTGGCCATTTCTAACCCAATTTTGGCCATTCTTAACCTGTTTTATGCCATTCTTGGCCATTTCTAACTCATTTTTGCACATCTCTAACCCCTTTTAAGCTACTTTTGGCCATTTCTTATCCATTTTTTGTCCATTTCTAACCCATTTTTCTCCATTTCTAACACATTTTTTTGCTCTACCTGAACGATTTTTGCCAACTTTCCACTCGTTTGAAGGTTTTTTCTATTTCCTTTCTAACCAACTTTTCCCCATTTCTTACCTGCTTTAACCCATTTTTGCCATTTCTAACCATTGCACACACATCTCTAACTTGCTTTAAAGCCTTTTTGGCCATTTCTAACCCGCTTTTGGCCAACTTAGGCCACTTCTAACCCGTTTTCGCACATCTCTAACCCGCTTTAAAGCTTTTTTGGCCGTTTCTAACCCATTTTAAGCCAGCTTTGGTCATTTCTGACCCATTTTTGCACATCTCTAACCTTTTTTAAGCCGGTTTTGGCTATTTCTCACTCATCTCTGCTTACCTCTAACCCTTTTTAAACCGGTTTTGGCCATTTCTAATCCAATTTTTGTCCATTTCTAACCCGTTTTAAATCATTTTTGGCCATTTCTATCCCATTTTTGCATGTCTAGAACCCTTTTAATGCATTTTTGACTCTTTCTAAACCATTTTTGCCCACTTTCCACCCGTTTTAAGCTAGTTTTTTTTCTGTTTCTAACCCAGTTTTCCCCATTTCTTTACCCACTTGAATCCATTTTTGGCCATTTCTAGCCCATTTTTGCACATCTCTAACCTGCTTTAAAGCAGTTTTGGCCATTTCTAACCATTTCTGGCACATCTCTAACCTCTTTTAAGCCATTCTTTGCCATTTCTAACCCATTTCTGCTCATCTCTAGCCCTTTTAAAGCCACGTTTGGGTCTTTCTACACCATTTTTTCTGACTTTCAACCTGGTTTAAGCCATTTTTCTTTCCTTTTCTAACTCATTTTTTGTCCATTGCTCACACGATTTAAACCATTTTTGGGTTTATCTAAACCATTTTTACACACTTCTAACACATTTTAAGCCATTTTTACTATTTCTATCCCATTTTAAGGCGTTTTTGGCCATTTGTAACCCATTTTTGCATACATCTAACCCTTTTAAAGCCGTTTTTGGCTCTTTCTAAAACACTCTCTTCCGCATTCAAGTAATTATAAGCATTTTTTTTTCTTTTCTGACCCATTTTTGGCCCAGTTCTCACACATTTTATGCCATTTTCGTCTACATCTAACCCTTTTTTACCCACTACTAACCCATTTTAACCCTTTTTTGGCTATATCTAAGCCATTTTAAGCTATTTTTGGCCATTTCTAACCCTTTTTTGCTCATCTCTAGCCCCTTTTAAGCCAATTTTGGCTTTTTCTAAACCGTTCTCGCGTACCTCTAACCCTTTTAAGCCGGTTTTGGCCATTTCTAATGCAATTTTTGTCCACTTTTGAGGCTTTTTAAATAAATTTTGGCCATTTCTATTCCATTTTTGCAAATCTCTAACCCTTTTAAAGCCATTTTTGGTTCTTTCTAAACCATTTCTCCCCACTTTCAACACGGTTTATGCTATTTTTTTTTCTGTTTCTAACCCATTTTTCTGCATTTCTCACCATCTTTAATCCATTTTTTGCCACTTCTAACCATTTTATTTTTTTTTTTTTTTTACACATCTCTTACCTGCTTTAAAGCCTTTTTGGCCATTTCTAACCCAATTTTGGCCATTCTTAACCTGTTTTATGCCATTCTTGGCCATTTCTAACTCATTTTTGCACATCTCTAACCCTTTTTAAGCTCCTTTTGGCCATTTCTTATCCATTTTTTGTCCATTTCTAACCCATTTTTCTCCATTTCTAACACATTTTTTTGCTCTACCTGAACGATTTTTGCCAACTTTCCACTCGTTTGAAGGTTTTTTCTCTTCCCTTTCTAACCAACTTTTCCCCATTTCTTACCTGCTTTAACCCATTTTTGCCATTTCTAACCATTGCACACACATCTCTAACCTGCTTTAAAGCCTTTTTGGCCATTTCTAACCCGCTTTTGGCCAACTTAGGCCATTTCTAACCCGTTTTCGCACATCTCTAACCCGCTTTAAAGCTTTTTTGGCCGTTTCTAACCCGTTTTAAGCCAGCTTTGGTCATTTCTGACCCATTTTTGCACATCTCTAACCTTTTTTAAGCCGGTTTTGGCTATTTCTGACTCATCTCTGCTTACCTCTAACCCTTTTTAAACCGGTTTTGGCCATTTCTAATCCAATTTTTGTCCATTTCTAACCCGGTTTAAATCATTTTTGGCCATTTCTATCCCATTTTTGCGTGTCTAGAACCCTTTTAATGCATTTTTGACTCATTCTAAACCATTTTTGCCCACTTTCCACCCGTTTTAAGCTAGTTTTTTTCTGTTTCTAACCCAGTTTTCCCCATTTCTTTACCCACTTGAATCCATTTTTGGCCATTTCTAGCTCATTTTTGCACATCTCTAACCTGCTTTAAAGCAGTTTTGGCCATTTCTAACCATTTCTGGCACATCTCTAACCTCTTTTAAGCCATTCTTTGCCATTTCTAACCCATTTCTGCTCATCTCTAGCCCTTTTAAAGCCACGTTTGGGTCTTTCTACACCATTTTTTCTGACTTTCAACCTGGTTTAAGCCATTTTTCTTTCCTTTTCTAACTCATTTTTTGCCCATTGCTCACACGATTTAAACCATTTTTGGATTTATCTAAACCATTTTTACACACTTCTAACACATTTTAAGCCATTTTTCACTATTTCTATCCCATTTTAAGGCGTTTTTGGCCATTTGTAACCCATTTTTGCATACATCTAACCCTTTTAAAGCCGTTTTGGGCTCTTTCTAAAACACTCTCTTCCGCATTCAAGTAATTATAAGCATTTTTTTTTCTTTTCTGACCCATTTTTGGCCCAGTTCTCACACGTTTTATGCCATTTTCGGCCACATCTAACCCTTTTTTACCCACTACTAACCCATTTTAACCCTTTTTTGGCTATATCTAACCCATTTTAAGCTATTTTTGGCCATTTCTAACCCTTTTTTGCTCATCTCTAGCCCCTTTTAAGCCTAATTTGGCTTTTTCTAAACCGTTCTCGCATACCTCTAACCCTTTTAAGCCGGTTTTGGCCATTTCTAATGCATTTTTTGTCCATTTTTGAGGCTTTTTAAATAAATTTTGGCCGTTGCCCAGGGGGGTTGTGGAGTCTCCTACACTGGAGATATTCAAGGCCCGCCTGGACAAGTTCCTGTGTGATGTACTGTAGGTTACCCTGCTCTTGCAGGGGGGTTGGACTAGATGATCTTTTTAGGTCCCTTCCAACCCTTGGGATTCTGTGATTCTGTGATTTCTATTCCATTTCTGCAAATCTCTAACCCTTTTAAAGCCATTTTTGGTTCTTTCTAAACCATTTCTCCCCACTTTCAACACGGTTTATGCTATTTTTTTTTCCGTTTCTAACCCAGTTTTCTGCATTTCTCACCATCTTTAATCCATTTTTTTGCCACTTCTAACCATTTTTTTTTTTTTTTACACATCTCTTACCTGCTTTAAAGCCTTTTTGGCCATTTCTAACCCATTTTTGGCCATTCTTAACCTGTTTTATGCCATTCTTGGCCATTTCTAACTCATTTTTGCACATCTCTAACCCCTTTTAAGCTACTTTTGGCCATTTCTTATCCATTTTTTATCCATTTCTAACCCATTTTTCTCCATTTCTAACACATTTTAAACAGTTTTTGGCAATTTCTATCCCATTTTTGCACATCTCTAATCCTATTTAAGCCTTTTTGGGCTATATCTTCACCATTTTTTCCCTCATTCAAAACTTTTTATGCTTTTTTTCTGTTTCTAATGCAGTTTTTCCCATTTCTCTCCCGCTTTAATCCATTTTTGGCCATTTCTGACCAGTTTTTGCACATCTCTAACCTGCTTTAAAGCCTTTTTGGCCATTTCTATCCCAGTTTTTGCATATCTCTAACCCTTTTTAAGCCTTTTTTGGCTATACCTTAACCATTTTTGCCCTCCTTCAACTCTTATTAAGCTTTTTTTTTTTTCTGTTTCTAACACAGTTTCTCCCAATTATTACCCGCTTTAATCCATTTTAGGCCATTTCTAACCCACTTTTACACATCTCTAAACTGCTTTAAAGCATTTTTGGCCATTTCCAACCATTTTTGGCACATCTATAAGCCCTTTTAAGCCATTTTTTTGCCATTTCTAACCCATTTTTGCACATCTCTAACCCTTTTAAAGCCATTTTTGCCTCTTTCTACACGATGTTTTCTCGCTCTCAACACGTTTTAAGCCATTTTTAGTTCTTTTCTAACTCATTTTTTGCCTGTTTCTCACACGATTTAAACCGTTTTCGGCTATATCTAACCCATTTTTGCTCACTCCTAACTCATTTTAAGCCATTTTTCACCATTTCTGTCCCAATTTAAACCTTCTGGGCCATTTCTAGCACAGTTTTGCAAACTTCTAACCCATTTTAAGCAATTTTTGGCCATTCCTACCCCAGTTTTACCCCTATCTAACCACCTTTAAGCCGCTTTTGGCCATTTATAACCCATTTTTCCTCAGCTCTAACCCTTTTTAAGCCTTTTTTGCTCTACCTGAACGATTTTTGCCAACTTTCCACTCGTTTGAAGGTTTTTTCTCTTCCCTTTCTAACCAACTTTTCCCCATTTCTTACCTGCTTTAACCCATTTTTGCCATTTCTAACCATTGCACACACATCTCTAACCTGCTTTAAAGCCTTTTTGGCCATTTCTAACCCGCTTTTGGCCAACTTAGGCCATTTCTAACCCGTTTTCGCACATCTCTAACCCGCTTTAAAGCTTTTTTGGCCGTTTCTAACCCATTTTAAGCCAGCTTTGGTCATTTCTGACCCATTTTTGCACATCTCTAACCTTTTTTAAGCCAGTTTTGGCTATTTCTCACTCATCTCTGCTTACCTCTAACCCTTTTTAAACCGGTTTTGGCCATTTCTAATCCAATTTTTGAACATTTCTAACCCGTTTTAAATCATTTTTGGCCATTTCTATCCCATTTTTGCGTGTCTAGAACCCTTTTAATGCATTTTTGACTCTTTCTAAACCATTTTTGCCCACTTTCCACCCGTTTTAAGCTAGTTTTTTTCTGTTTCTAACCCAGTTTTCCCCATTTCTTTACCCACTTGAATCCATTTTTGGCCATTTCTAGCCCATTTTTGCACATCTCTAACCTGCTTTAAAGCAGTTTTGGCCATTTCTAACCATTTCTGGCACATCTCTAACCTCTTTTAAGCCATTCTTTGCCATTTCTAACCCATTTCTGCTCATCTCTAGCCCTTTTAAAGCCACGTTTGGGTCTTTCTACACCATTTTCTCTGACTTTCAACCTGGTTTAAGCCGTTTTTCTTTCCTTTTCTAACTCATTTTTTGCCCATTGCTCACACACGATTTAAACCATTTTTGGGTTTATCTAAACCATTTTTACACACTTCTAACACATTTTAAGCCATTTTTCACTATTTCTATCCCATTTTAAGGCGTTTTTGGCCATTTGTAACCCATTTTTGCATACATCTAACCCTTTTAAAGCCGTTTTTGGCTCTTTCTAAAACACTTTCTTCTGCATTCAACTAGTTATAAGCATTTTTTTTTCTTTTCTGACCCATTTTTGGCCCAGTTCTCACACGTTTTATGCCATTTTCGGCTACATCTAACCCTTTTTTACCCACTACTAACCCATTTTAACCCTTTTTTGGCTATATCTAACCCATTTTAAGCTATTTTTGGCCATTTCTAACCCTTTTTTGCTCATCTCTAGCCCCTTTTAAGCCTAATTTGGCTTTTTCTAAACCGTTCTCGCATACCTCTAACCCTTTTAAGCCGGTTTTGGCCATTTCTAATGCATTTTTTGTCCATTTTTGAGGCTTTTTAAATAAATTTTGGCCATTTCTATTCCATTTCTGCAAATCTCTAACCCTTTTAAAGCCATTTTTGGTTCTTTCTAAACCATTTCTCCCCACTTTCAACACGGTTTATGCTATTTTTTTTTCCGTTTCTAACCCAGTTTTCTGCATTTCTCACCATCTTTAATCCATTTTTTTGCCACTTCTAACCATTTTTTTTTTTTTTTTTACACATCTCTTACCTGCTTTAAAGCCTTTTTGGCCATTTCTAACCCATTTTTGGCCATTCTTAACCTGTTTTATGCCATTCTTGGCCATTTCTAACTCATTTTTGCACATCTCTAACCCCTTTTAAGCTACTTTTGGCCATTTCTTATCCATTTTTTGTCCATTTCTAACCCATTTTTCTCCATTTCTAACACATTTTAAAGAGTTTTTGGCCATTTCTATCCCATTTTTGCACATCTCTAATCCTTTTTAAGCCTTTTTGGGCTATATCTTCACCATTTTTTCCCTCATTCAAAACTTTTTATGCTTTTTTTCTGTTTCTAATGCAGTTTTTCCCATTTCTCTCCCGCTTTAATCCATTTTTGGCCATTTCTGACCAGTTTTTGCACATCTCTAACCTGCTTTAAAGCCTTTTTGGCCATTTCTATCCCAGTTTTTGCATATCTCTAACCCTTTTTAAGCCTTTTTTGGCTATACCTTAACCATTTTTGCCCTCCTTCAACTCTTATTAAGCTTTTTTTTTTTTTCTGTTTCTAACACAGTTTCTCCCAATTATTACCCGCTTTAATCCATTTTAGGCCATTTCTAACCCACTTTTACACATCTCTAACCTGCTTTAAAGCATTTTTGGCCATTTCCAACCATTTTTGGCACATCTATAAGCCCTTTTAAGCCATTTTTTTGCCATTTCTAACCCATTTTTGCACATCTCTAACCCTTTTAAAGCCATTTTTGCCTCTTTCTACACGATGTTTTCTCGCTCTCAACACGTTTTAAGCCATTTTTAGTTCTTTTCTAACTCATTTTTTGCCTGTTTCTCACACGATTTAAACCGTTTTCGGCTATATCTAACCCATTTTTGCTCACTCCTAACGCATTTTAAGCCATTTTTCACCATTTCTGTCCCAATTTAAACCTTCTGGGCCATTTCTAGCACAGTTTTGCAAACTTCTAACCCATTTTAAGCAATTTTTGGCCATTCCTACCCCAGTTTTACCCCTATCTAACCACCTTTAAGCCGCTTTTGGCCATTTATAACCCATTTTTCCTCAGCTCTAACCCTTTTTAAGCCTTTTTTGCTCTACCTGAACGATTTTTGCCAACTTTCCACTCGTTTGAAGGTTTTTTCTCTTCCCTTTCTAACCAACTTTTCCCCATTTCTTACCTGCTTTAACCCATTTTTGCCATTTCTAACCATTGCACACACATCTCTAACCTGCTTTAAAGCCTTTTTGGCCATTTCTAACCCGCTTTTGGCCAACTTAGGCCATTTCTAACCCGTTTTCGCACATCTCTAACCCGCTTTAAAGCTTTTTTGGCCGTTTCTAACCCATTTTAAGCCAGCTTTGGTCATTTCTGACCCATTTTTGCACATCTCTAACCTTTTTTAAGCCAGTTTTGGCTATTTCTCACTCATCTCTGCTTACCTCTAACCCTTTTTAAACCGGTTTTGGCCATTTCTAATCCAATTTTTGAACATTTCTAACCCGTTTTAAATCATTTTTGGCCATTTCTATCCCATTTTTGCGTGTCTAGAACCCTTTTAATGCATTTTTGACTCTTTCTAAACCATTTTTGCCCACTTTCCACCCGTTTTAAGCTAGTTTTTTTCTGTTTCTAACCCAGTTTTCCCCATTTCTTTACCCACTTGAATCCATTTTTGGCCATTTCTAGCCCATTTTTGCACATCTCTAACCTGCTTTAAAGCAGTTTTGGCCATTTCTAACCATTTCTGGCACATCTCTAACCTCTTTTAAGCCATTCTTTGCCATTTCTAACCCATTTCTGCTCATCTCTAGCCCTTTTAAAGCCACGTTTGGGTCTTTCTACACCATTTTCTCTGACTTTCAACCTGGTTTAAGCCGTTTTTCTTTCCTTTTCTAACTCATTTATTGCCCATTGCTCACACGATTTAAACCATTTTTGGGTTTATCTAAACCATTTTTACACACTTCTAACACATTTTAAGCCATTTTTCACTATTTCTATCCCATTTTAAGGCGTTTTTGGCCATTTGTAACCCATTTTTGCATACATCTAACCCTTTTAAAGCCGTTTTTGGCTCTTTCTAAAACACTTTCTTCTGCATTCAACTAGTTATAAGCATTTTTTTTTCTTTTCTGACCCATTTTTGGCCCAGTTCTCACACGTTTTATGCCATTTTCGGCTACATCTAACCCTTTTTTACCCACTACTAACCCATTTTAACCCTTTTTTGGCTATATCTAACCCATTTTAAGCTATTTTTGGCCATTTCTAACCCTTTTTTGCTCATCTCTAGCCCCTTTTAAGCCTAATTTGGCTTTTTCTAAACCGTTCTCGCATACCTCTAACCCTTTTAAGCCGGTTTTGGCCATTTCTAATGCATTTTTTGTCCATTTTTGAGGCTTTTTAAATAAATTTTGGCCATTTCTATTCCATTTCTGCAAATCTCTAACCCTTTTAAAGCCATTTTTGGTTCTTTCTAAACCATTTCTCCCCACTTTCAACACGGTTTATGCTATTTTTTTTTCCGTTTCTAACCCAGTTTTCTGCATTTCTCACCATCTTTAATCCATTTTTTTGCCACTTCTAACCATTTTTTTTTTTTTTTTACACATCTCTTACCTGCTTTAAAGCCTTTTTGGCCATTTCTAACCCATTTTTGGCCATTCTTAACCTGTTTTATGCCATTCTTGGCCATTTCTAACTCATTTTTGCACATCTCTAACCCCTTTTAAGCTACTTTTGGCCATTTCTTATCCATTTTTTGTCCATTTCTAACCCATTTTTCTCCATTTCTAACACATTTTAAAGAGTTTTTGGCCATTTCTATCCCATTTTTGCACATCTCTAATCCTTTTTAAGCCTTTTTGGGCTATATCTTCACCATTTTTTCCCTCATTCAAAACTTTTTATGCTTTTTTTCTGTTTCTAATGCAGTTTTTCCCATTTCTCTCCCGCTTTAATCCATTTTTGGCCATTTCTGACCAGTTTTTGCACATCTCTAACCTGCTTTAAAGCCTTTTTGGCCATTTCTATCCCAGTTTTTGCATATCTCTAACCCTTTTTAAGCCTTTTTTGGCTATACCTTAACCATTTTTGCCCTCCTTCAACTCTTATTAAGCTTTTTTTTTTTTTTCTGTTTCTAACACAGTTTCTCCCAATTATTACCCGCTTTAATCCATTTTAGGCCATTTCTAACCCACTTTTACACATCTCTAACCTGCTTTAAAGCATTTTTGGCCATTTCCAACCATTTTTGGCACATCTATAAGCCCTTTTAAGCCATTTTTTTGCCATTTCTAACCCATTTTTGCACATCTCTAACCCTTTTAAAGCCATTTTTGCCTCTTTCTACACGATGTTTTCTCGCTCTCAACACGTTTTAAGCCATTTTTAGTTCTTTTCTAACTCATTTTTTGCCTGTTTCTCACACGATTTAAACCGTTTTCGGCTATATCTAACCCATTTTTGCTCACTCCTAACTCATTTTAAGCCATTTTTCACCATTTCTGTCCCAATTTAAACCTTTTGGGCCATTTCTAGCACAGTTTTGCAAACTTCTAACCCATTTTAAGCAATTTTTGGCCATTCCTACCCCAGTTTTACCCCTATCTAACCACCTTTAAGCCGCTTTTGGCCATTTATAACCCATTTTTCCTCAGCTCTAACCCTTTTTAAGCCTTTTTTGCTCTACCTGAACGATTTTTGCCAACTTTCCACTCGTTTGAAGGTTTTTTCTCTTCCCTTTCTAACCAACTTTTCCCCATTTCTTACCTGCTTTAACCCATTTTTGCCATTTCTAACCATTGCACACACATCTCTAACCTGCTTTAAAGCCTTTTTGGCCATTTCTAACCCGCTTTTGGCCAACTTAGGCCATTTCTAACCCGTTTTCGCACATCTCTAACCCGCTTTAAAGCTTTTTTGGCCGTTTCTAACCCATTTTAAGCCAGCTTTGGTCATTTCTGACCCATTTTTGCACATCTCTAACCTTTTTTAAGCCGGTTTTGGCTATTTCTCACTCATCTCTGCTTACCTCTAACCCTTTTTAAACCAGTTTTGGCCATTTCTAATCCAATTTTTGAACATTTCTAACCCGGTTTAAATCATTTTTGGCCATTTCTATCCCATTTTTGCGTGTCTAGAACCCTTTTAATGCATTTTTGACTCTTTCTAAACCATTTTTACCCACTTTCCACCCGTTTTAAGCTAGCTTTTTTTCTGTTTCTAACCCAGTTTTCCCCATTTCTTTACCCACTTGAATCCATTTTTGGCCATTTCTAGCCCATTTTTGCACATCTCTAACCTGCTTTAAAGCAGTTTTGGCCATTTCTAACCATTTCTGGCACATCTCTAACCTCTTTTAAGCCATTCTTTGCCATTTCTAACCCATTTCTGCTCATCTCTAGCCCTTTTAAAGACACGTTTGGGTCTTTCTACACCATTTTCTCTGACTTTCAACCTGGTTTAAGCCGTTTTTCTTTCCTTTTCTAACTCATTTTCTTGCCCATTGCTCACACGATTTAAACCATTTTTGGGTTTATCTAAACCATTTTTACACACTTCTAACACATTTTAAGCCATTTTTCACTATTTCTATCCCATTTTAAGGCGTTTTTGGCCATTTGTAACCCATTTTTGCATACATCTAACCCTTTGAAAGCCGTTTTTGGCTCTTTCTAAAACACTCTCTTCCGCATTCAAGTGATTATAAGCATTTTTTTTTCTTTTCTGACCCATTTTTGGCCCAGTTCTCACACGTTTTATGCCATTTTCGGCTACATCTAACCCTTTTTTACCCACTACTAACCCATTTTAACCCTTTTTTGGCTATATCTAACCCATTTTAAGCTATTTTTGGCCATTTCTAACCCTTTTTTGCTCATCTCTAGCCCCTTTTAAGCCTAATTTGGCTTTTTCTAAACCGTTCTCGCATACCTCTAACCCTTTTAAGCCGGTTTTGGCCATTTCTAATGCATTTTTTGTCCATTTTTGAGGCTTTTTAAATAAATTTTGGCCATTTCTATTCCATTTCTGCAAATCTCTAACCCTTTTAAAGCCATTTTTGGTTCTTTCTAAACCATTTCTCCCCACTTTCAACACGGTTTATGCTATTTTTTTTTCCGTTTCTAACCCAGTTTTCTGCATTTCTCACCATCTTTAATCCATTTTTTTGCCACTTCTAACCATTTTTTTTTTTTTTTTTTACACATCTCTTACCTGCTTTAAAGCCTTTTTGGCCATTTCTAACCCATTTTTGGCCATTCTTAACCTGTTTTATGCCATTCTTGGCCATTTCTAACTCATTTTTGCACATCTCTAACCCCTTTTAAGCTACTTTTGGCCATTTCTTATCCATTTTTTATCCATTTGTAACCCATTTTTCTCCATTTCTAACACATTTTAAAGAGTTTTTGGCCATTTCTATCCCATTTTTGCACATCTCTAATCCTTTTTAAGCCTTTTTGGGCTATATCTTCACCATTTTTTCCCTCATTCAAAACTTTTTATGCTTTTTTTCTGTTTCTAATGCAGTTTTTCCCATTTCTCTCCCGCTTTAATCCATTTTTGGCCATTTCTGACCAGTTTTTGCACATCTCTAACCTGCTTTAAAGCCTTTTTGGCCATTTCTATCCCAGTTTTTGCATATCTCTAACCCTTTTTAAGCCTTTTTTTGGCTATACCTTAACCATTTTTGCCCTCCTTCAACTCTTATTAAGCTTTTTTTTTTTTTTTCTGTTTCTAACACAGTTTCTCCCAATTATTACCCGCTTTAATCCATTTTAGGCCATTTCTAACCCACTTTTACACATTCTCTAACCTGCTTTAAAGCATTTTTGGCCATTTCCAACCATTTTTGGCACATCTATAAGCCCTTTTAAGCCATTTTTTTGCCATTTCTAACCCATTTTTGCACATCTCTAACCCTTTTAAAGCCATTTTTGCCTCTTTCTACACGATGTTTTCTCGCTCTCAACCCGTTTTAAGCCATTTTTAGTTCTTTTCTAACTCATTTTTTGCCTGTTTCTCACACGATTTAAACCGTTTTCGGCTATATCTAACCCATTTTTGCTCACTCCTAACGCATTTTAAGCCATTTTTCACCATTTCTGTCCCAATTTAAACCTTCTGGGCCATTTCTAGCACAGTTTTGCAAACTTCTAACCCATTTTAAGCAATTTTTGGCCATTCCTACCCCAGTTTTACCCCTATCTAACCACCTTTAAGCCGCTTTTGGCCATTTATAACCCATTTTTCCTCAGCTCTAACCCTTTTTAAGCCTTTTTTGCTCTACCTGAACGATTTTTGCCAACTTTCCACTCGTTTGAAGGTTTTTTCTCTTCCCTTTCTAACCAACTTTTCCCCATTTCTTACCTGCTTTAACCCATTTTTGCCATTTCTAACCATTGCACACACATCTCTAACCTGCTTTAAAGCCTTTTTGGCCATTTCTAACCCGCTTTTGGCCAACTTAGGCCATTTCTAACCCGTTTTCGCACATCTCTAACCCGCTTTAAAGCTTTTTTGGCCGTTTCTAACCCATTTTAAGCCAGCTTTGGTCATTTCTGACCCATTTTTGCACATCTCTAACCTTTTTTAAGCCAGTTTTGGCTATTTCTCACTCATCTCTGCTTACCTCTAACCCTTTTTAAACCGGTTTTGGCCATTTCTAATCCAATTTTTGAACATTTCTAACCCGTTTTAAATCATTTTTGGCCATTTCTATCCCATTTTTGCGTGTCTAGAACCCTTTTAATGCATTTTTGACTCTTTCTAAACCATTTTTGCCCACTTTCCACCCGTTTTAAGCTAGTTTTTTTCTGTTTCTAACCCAGTTTTCCCCATTTCTTTACCCACTTGAATCCATTTTTGGCCATTTCTAGCCCATTTTTGCACATCTCTAACCTGCTTTAAAGCAGTTTTGGCCATTTCTAACCATTTCTGGCACATCTCTAACCTCTTTTAAGCCATTCTTTGCCATTTCTAACCCATTTCTGCTCATCTCTAGCCCTTTTAAAGCCACGTTTGGGTCTTTCTACACCATTTTCTCTGACTTTCAACCTGGTTTAAGCCGTTTTTCTTTCCTTTTCTAACTCATTTATTGCCCATTGCTCACACGATTTAAACCATTTTTGGGTTTATCTAAACCATTTTTACACACTTCTAACACATTTTAAGCCATTTTTCACTATTTCTATCCCATTTTAAGGCGTTTTTGGCCATTTGTAACCCATTTTTGCATACATCTAACCCTTTTAAAGCCGTTTTTGGCTCTTTCTAAAACACTTTCTTCTGCATTCAACTAGTTATAAGCATTTTTTTTTCTTTTCTGACCCATTTTTGGCCCAGTTCTCACACGTTTTATGCCATTTTCGGCTACATCTAACCCTTTTTTACCCACTACTAACCCATTTTAACCCTTTTTTGGCTATATCTAACCCATTTTAAGCTATTTTTGGCCATTTCTAACCCTTTTTTGCTCATCTCTAGCCCCTTTTAAGCCTAATTTGGCTTTTTCTAAACCGTTCTCGCATACCTCTAACCCTTTTAAGCCGGTTTTGGCCATTTCTAATGCATTTTTTGTCCATTTTTGAGGCTTTTTAAATAAATTTTGGCCATTTCTATTCCATTTCTGCAAATCTCTAACCCTTTTAAAGCCATTTTTTGGTTCTTTCTAAACCATTTCTCCCCACTTTCAACACGGTTTATGCTATTTTTTTTTCCGTTTCTAACCCAGTTTTCTGCATTTCTCACCATCTTTAATCCATTTTTTTGCCACTTCTAACCATTTTTTTTTTTTTTTTTACACATCTCTTACCTGCTTTAAAGCCTTTTTGGCCATTTCTAACCCATTTTTGGCCATTCTTAACCTGTTTTATGCCATTCTTGGCCATTTCTAACTCATTTTTGCACATCTCTAACCCCTTTTAAGCTACTTTTGGCCATTTCTTATCCATTTTTTGTCCATTTGTAACCCATTTTTCTCCATTTCTAACACATTTTAAACAGTTTTTGGCCATTTCTATCCCATTTTTGCACATCTCTAATCCTTTTTAAGCCTTTTTGGGCTATATCTTCACCATTTTTTCCCTCATTCAAAACTTTTTATGCTTTTTTTCTGTTTCTAATGCAGTTTTTCCCATTTCTCTCCCGCTTTTAATCCATTTTTGGCCATTTCTGACCAGTTTTTGCACATCTCTAACCTGCTTTAAAGCCTTTTTGGCCATTTCTATCCCAGTTTTTGCATATCTCTAACCCTTTTTAAGCCTTTTTTGGCTATACCTTAACCATTTTTGCCCTCCTTCAACTCTTATTAAGCTTTTTTTTTTTTTCTGTTTCTAACACAGTTTCTCCCAATTATTACCCGCTTTAATCCATTTTAGGCCATTTCTAACCCACTTTTACACATCTCTAACCTGCTTTAAAGCATTTTTGGCCATTTCCAACCATTTTTGGCACATCTATAAGCCCTTTTAAGCCATTTTTTTGCCATTTCTAACCCATTTTTGCACATCTCTAACCCTTTTAAAGCCATTTTTGCCTCTTTCTACACGATGTTTTCTCGCTCTCAACACGTTTTAAGCCATTTTTAGTTCTTTTCTAACTCATTTTTTGCCTGTTTCTCACACGATTTAAACCGTTTTCGGCTATATCTAACCCATTTTTGCTCACTCCTAACTCATTTTAAGCCATTTTTCACCATTTCTGTCCCAATTTAAACCTTTTGGGCCATTTCTAGCACAGTTTTGCAAACTTCTAACCCATTTTAAGCAATTTTTGGCCATTCCTACCCCAGTTTTACCCCTATCTAACCACCTTTAAGCCGCTTTTGGCCATTTATAACCCATTTTTCCTCAGCTCTAACCCTTTTTAAGCCTTTTTTGCTCTACCTGAACGATTTTTGCCAACTTTCCACTCGTTTGAAGGTTTTTTCTCTTCCCTTTCTAACCAACTTTTCCCCATTTCTTACCTGCTTTAACCCATTTTTGCCATTTCTAACCATTGCACACACATCTCTAACCTGCTTTAAAGCCTTTTTGGCCATTTCTAACCCGCTTTTGGCCAACTTAGGCCATTTCTAACCCGTTTTCGCACATCTCTAACCCGCTTTAAAGCTTTTTTGGCCGTTTCTAACCCATTTTAAGCCAGCTTTGGTCATTTCTGACCCATTTTTGCACATCTCTAACCTTTTTTAAGCCGGTTTTGGCTATTTCTCACTCATCTCTGCTTACCTCTAACCCTTTTTAAACCAGTTTTGGCCATTTCTAATCCAATTTTTGAACATTTCTAACCCGGTTTAAATCATTTTTGGCCATTTCTATCCCATTTTTGCGTGTCTAGAACCCTTTTAATGCATTTTTGACTCTTTCTAAACCATTTTTACCCACTTTCCACCCGTTTTAAGCTAGCTTTTTTTCTGTTTCTAACCCAGTTTTCCCCATTTCTTTACCCACTTGAATCCATTTTTGGCCATTTCTAGCCCATTTTTGCACATCTCTAACCTGCTTTAAAGCAGTTTTGGCCATTTCTAACCATTTCTGGCACATCTCTAACCTCTTTTAAGCCATTCTTTGCCATTTCTAACCCATTTCTGCTCATCTCTAGCCCTTTTAAAGACACGTTTGGGTCTTTCTACACCATTTTCTCTGACTTTCAACCTGGTTTAAGCCGTTTTTCTTTCCTTTTCTAACTCATTTTTTGCCCATTGCTCACACGATTACTTTTTGGGTTTATCTAAACCATTTTTACACACTTCTAACACATTTTAAGCCATTTTTCACTATTTCTATCCCATTTTAAGGCGTTTTTGGCCATTTCTAACCCATTTTTGCATACATCTAACCCTTTTAAAGCCGTTTTTGGCTCTTTCTAAAACACTCTCTTCTGCATTCAAGTAATTATAAGCATTTTTTTTTCTTTTCTGACCCATTTTTGGCCCAGTTCTCACACGTTTTATGCCATTTTCGGCTACATCTAACCCTTTTTTACCCACTACTAACCCATTTTAACCCTTTTTTGGCTATATCTAACCCATTTTAAGCTATTTTTGGCCATTTCTAACCCTTTTTTGCTCATCTCTAGCCCCTTTTAAGCCAATTTTGGCTTTTTCTAAACCGTTCTCGCGTACCTCTAACCCTTTTAAGCCGGTTTTGGCCATTTCTAATGCATTTTTTGTCCATTTTTGAGGCTTTTTAAATAAATTTTGGCCATTTCTATTCCATTTTTGCAAATCTCTAACCCTTTTAAAGCCATTTTTGGTTCTTTCTAAACCATTTCTCCCCACTTTCAACACGGTTTATGCTATTTTTTTTCTGTTTCTAACCCAGTTTTCTGCATTTCTCACCATCTTTAATCCATTTTTTGCCACTTCTAACCATTTTATTTTTTTTTTTTTTTTACACATCTCTTACCTGCTTTAAAGCCTTTTTGGCCATTTCTAACCCAATTTTGGCCATTCTTAACCTGTTTTATGCCATTCTTGGCCATTTCTAACTCATTTTTGCACATCTCTAACCCCTTTTAAGCTACTTTTGGCCATTTCTTATCCATTTTTTATCCATTTCTAACCCATTTTTCTCCATTTCTAACACATTTTAAAGAGTTTTTGGCCATTTCTATCCCATTTTTGCACATATCTAATCCTATTTAAGCCTGCCTTTGGGCTATATCTTCACCATTTTTTCCCTCATTCAAAACTTTTTATGCTTTTTTTCTGTTTCTAATGCAGTTTTTCCCATTTCTCTCCCGCTTTAATCCATTTTTGGCCATTTCTGACCAGTTTTTGCACATCTCTAACCTGCTTTAAAGCCTTTTTGGCCATTTCTATCCCAGTTTTTGCATATCTCTAACCCTTTTTAAGCCTTTTTTGGCTATACCTTAACCATTTTTGCCCTCCTTCAACTCTTATTAAGCTGATTTTTTTTTTTTCTGTTTCTAACACAGTTTCTCCCAATTATTACCCGCTTTAATCCATTTTTGGCCATTTCTAACCCACTTTTACACATCTCTAACCTGCTTTAAAGCATTTTTGGCCATTTCCAACCATTTTTGGCACATCTATAAGCCCTTTTAAGCCATTTTTTTTGCCATTTCTAACCCCATTTTTGCACATCTCTAACCCTTTTAAAGCCATTTTTGCCTCTTTCTACACGATGTTTTCTCGCTCTCAACCCGTTTTAAGCCATTTTTAGTTCTTTTCTAACTCATTTTTTGCCTGTTTCTCACACGATTTAAACCGTTTTCGGCTATATCTAACCCATTTTTGCTCACTCCTAACTCATTTTAAGCCATTTTTTCACCATTTCTGTCCCAATTTAAACCTTTTGGGCCATTTCTAGCACAGTTTTTGCAAACTTCTAACCCATTTTAAGCAATTTTTGGCCATTCCTACCCCAGTTTTACCCCTATCTAACCACCTTTAAGCCGCTTTTTGGCCATTTATAACCCATTTTTCCTCAGCTCTAACCCTTTTTAAGCCTTTTTTTGCTCTACCTGAACGATTTTTGCCAACTTTCCACTCGTTTGAAGGTTTTTTCTCTTCCCTTTCTAACCAACTTTTCCCCATTTCTTACCTGCTTTAACCCATTTTTGCCATTTCTAACCATTGCACACACATCTCTAACCTGCTTTAAAAGCCTTTTTGGCCATTTCTAACCCGCTTTTGGCCAACTTAGGCCATTTTCTAACCCGTTTTCGCACATCTCTAACCCGCTTTAAAGCTTTTTTGGCCGTTTCTAACCCATTTTAAGCCAGCTTTGGTCATTTCTGACCCATTTTTGCACATCTCTAACCTTTTTTAAGCCGGTTTTGGCTATTTCTCACTCATCTCTGCTTACCTCTAACCCTTTTTAAACCGGTTTTGGCCATTTCTAATCCAATTTTTGTCCATTTCTAACCTGTTTTAAATCATTTTTGGCCATTTCTATCCCATTTTTGCATGTCTAGAACCCTTTTAATGCATTTTTGACTCTTTCTAAACCATTTTTGCCCACTTTCCACCCGTTTTAAGCTAGTTTTTTTTCTGTTTCTAACCCAGTTTTCCCCATTTCTTTACCCACTTGAATCCATTTTTGGCCATTTCTAGCCCATTTTTGCACATCTCTAACCTGCTTTAAAGCAGTTTTGGCCATTTCTAACCATTTCTGGCACATCTCTAACCTCTTTTAAGCCATTCTTTGCCATTTCTAACCCATTTCTGCTCATCTCTAGCCCTTTTAAAGACACGTTTGGGTCTTTCTACACCATTTTTTCTGACTTTCAACCTGGTTTAAGCCGTTTTTCTTTCCTTTTCTAACTCATTTTTTGCCCATTGCTCACAACGATTTTTGGGTTTATCTAAACCATTTTTACACACTTCTAACACATTTTAAGCCATTTTTCACTATTTCTATCCCATTTAAGGCGTTTTTGGCCATTTCTAACCCATTTTTGCATACATCTAACCCTTTTAAAGCCGTTTTTGGCTCTTTCTAAAACACTCTCTTCTGCATTCAAGTAATTATAAGCATTTTTTTTTCTTTTCTGACCCATTTTTGGCCCAGTTCTCACACGTTTTATGCCATTTTCGGCTACATCTAACCCTTTTTTACCCACTACTAACCCATTTTAACCCTTTTTTGGCTATATCTAACCCATTTTAAGCTATTTTTGGCCATTTCTAACCCTTTTTTGCTCATCTCTAGCCCCTTTTAAGCCAATTTTGGCTTTTTCTAAACCGTTCTCGCGTACCTCTAACCCTTTTAAGCCGGTTTTGGCCATTTCTAATGCATTTTTTGTCCATTTTTGAGGCTTTTTAAATAAATTTTGGCCATTTCTATTCCATTTTTGCAAATCTCTAACCCTTTTAAAGCCATTTTTGGTTCTTTCTAAACCATTTCTCCCCACTTTCAACACGGTTTATGCTATTTTTTTTTCTGTTTCTAACCCAGTTTTCTGCATTTCTCACCATCTTTAATCCATTTTTTGCCACTTCTAACCATTTTATTTTTTTTTTTTTTTACACATCTCTTACCTGCTTTAAAGCCTTTTTGGCCATTTCTAACCCAATTTTGGCCATTCTTAACCTGTTTTATGCCATTCTTGGCCATTTCTAACTCATTTTTGCACATCTCTAACCCCTTTTAAGCTACTTTTGGCCATTTCTTATCCATTTTTTGTCCATTTCTAACCCATTTTTCTCCATTTCTAACACATTTTAAAGAGTTTTTGGCCATTTCTATCCCATTTTTGCACATCTCTAATCCTTTTTAAGCCTTTTTGGGCTATATCTTCACCATTTTTTCCCTCATTCAAAACTTTTTATGCTTTTTTTCTGTTTCTAATGCAGTTTTTCCCATTTCTCTCCCGCTTTAATCCATTTTTGGCCATTTCTGACCAGTTTTTGCACATCTCTAACCTGCTTTAAAGCCTTTTTGGCCATTTCTATCCCAGTTTTTGCATATCTCTAACCCTTTTTAAGCCTTTTTTGGCTATACCTTAACCATTTTTGCCCTCCTTCAACTCTTATTAAGCTTTTTTTTTTTTTCTGTTTCTAACACAGTTTCTCCCCAATTATTACCCGCTTTAATCCATTTTTGGCCATTTCTAACCCACTTTTACACATCTCTAAACTGCTTTAAAGCATTTTTGGCCATTTCCAACCATTTTTGGCACATCTATAAGCCCTTTTAAGCCATTTTTTTGCCATTTCTAACCCATTTTTGCACATCTCTAACCCTTTTAAAGCCATTTTTGCCTCTTTCTACACGATGTTTTCTCGCTCTCAACCCGTTTTAAGCCATTTTTAGTTCTTTTCTAACTCATTTTTTGCCTGTTTCTCACACGATTTAAACCGTTTTCGGCTATATCTAACCCATTTTTGCTCACTCCTAACTCATTTTAAGCCATTTTTCACCATTTCTGTCCCAATTTAAACCTTTTGGGCCATTTCTAGCACAGTTTTGCAAACTTCTAACCCATTTTAAGCAATTTTTGGCCATTCCTACCCCAGTTTTACCCCTATCTAACCACCTTTAAGCCGCTTTTGGCCATTTATAACCCATTTTTCCTCAGCTCTAACCCTTTTTAAGCCTTTTTTTGCTCTACCTGAACGATTTTTGCCAACTTTCCACTCGTTTGAAGGTTTTTTCTCTTCCCTTTCTAACCAACTTTTCCCCATTTCTTACCTGCTTTAACCCATTTTTGCCATTTCTAACCATTGCACACACATCTCTAACCTGCTTTAAAGCCTTTTTGGCCATTTCTAACCCGCTTTTGGCCAACTTAGGCCATTTCTAACCCGTTTTCGCACATCTCTAACCCGCTTTAAAGCTTTTTTGGCCGTTTCTAACCCATTTTAAGCCAGCTTTGGTCATTTCTGACCCATTTTTGCACATCTCTAACCTTTTTTAAGCCGGTTTTGGCTATTTCTCACTCATCTCTGCTTACCTCTAACCCTTTTTAAACCGGTTTTGGCCATTTCTAATCCAATTTTTGAACATTTCTAACCCGGTTTAAATCATTTTTGGCCATTTCTATCCCGTTTTTGCGTGTCTAGAACCCTTTTAATGCATTTTTGACTCTTTCTAAACCATTTTTGCCCACTTTCCACCCGTTTTAAGCTAGTTTTTTTCTGTTTCTAACCCAGTTTTCCCCATTTCTTTACCCACTTGAATCCATTTTTGGCCATTTCTAGCCCATTTTTGCACATCTCTAACCTGCTTTAAAGCAGTTTTGGCCATTTCTAACCATTTCTGGCACATCTCTAACCTCTTTTAAGCCATTCTTTGCCATTTCTAACCCATTTCTGCTCATCTCTAGCCCTTTTAAAGACACGTTTGGGTCTTTCTACACCATTTTTTCTGACTTTCAACCTGGTTTAAGCCATTTTTCTTTCCTTTTCTAACTCATTTTTTGCCCATTGCTCACACGATTTAAACCATTTTTGGGTTTATCTAAACCATTTTTACACACTTCTAACACATTTTAAGCCATTTTTCACTATTTCTATCCCATTTAAGGCGTTTTTGGCCATTTCTAACCCATTTTTGCATACATCTAACCCTTTTAAAGCCGTTTTTGGCTCTTTCTAAAACACTCTCTTCTGCATTCAAGTAATTATAAGCATTTTTTTTTCTTTTCTGACCCATTTTTGGCCCAGTTCTCACACGTTTTATGCCATTTTCGCCACATCTAACCCTTTTTTACCCACTACTAACCCATTTTAACCCTTTTTTGGCTATATCTAACCCATTTTAAGCTATTTTTGGCCATTCCTAACCCTTTTTTGCTCATCTCTAGCCCCTTTTAAGCCAATTTTGGCTTTTTCTAAACCGTTCTCGCATACCTCTAACCCTTTTAAGCCGGTTTTGGCCATTTCTAATGCATTTTTTGTCCATTTTTGAGGCTTTTTAAATAAATTTTGGCCATTTCTATTCCATTTTTGCAAATCTCTAACCCTTTTAAAGCCATTTTTGGTTCTTTCTAAACCATTTCTCCCCACTTTCAACACGGTTTATGCTATTTTTTTTTCCGTTTCTAACCCAGTTTTCTGCATTTCTCACCATCTTTAATCCATTTTTTTGCCACTTCTAACCATTTTTTTTTTTTTTTTTTGCACATCTCTTACCTGCTTTAAAGCCTTTTTGGCCATTTCTAACCCATTTTTGGCCATTCTTAACCTGTTTTATGCCATTCTTGGCCATTTCTAACTCATTTTTGCACATCTCTAACCCCTTTTAAGCTACTTTTGGCCATTTCTTATCCATTTTTTGTCCATTTGTAACAAATTTTTCTCCATTTCTAACACATTTTAAAGAGTTTTTGGCAATTTCTATCCCATTTTTGCACATCTCTAATCCTTTTTAAGCCTTTTTGGGCTATATCTTCACCATTTTTTCCCTCATTCAAAACTTTTTATGCTTTTTTTCTGTTTCTAACGCAGTTTTTCCCATTTCTCTCCCGCTTTAATCCATTTTTGGCCATTTCTGACCAGTTTTTGCACATCTCTAACCTGCTTTAAAGCCTTTTTGGCCATTTCTATCCCAGTTTTTGCATATCTCTAACCCTTTTTAAGCCTTTTTTGGCTATACCTTAACCATTTTTGCCCTCCTTCAACTCTTGTTAAGCTTTTTTTTTTTTCTGTTTCTAACACAGTTTCTCCCAATTATTACCCGCTTTAATCCATTTTAGGCCATTTCTAACCCACTTTTACACATCTCTAACCTGCTTTAAAGCATTTTTGGCCATTTCCAACCATTTTTGGCACATCTATAAGCCCTTTTAAGCCATTTTTTTGCCATTTCTAACCCATTTTTGCACATCTCTAACCCTTTTAAAGCCATTTTTGCCTCTTTCTACACGATGTTTTCTCGCTCTCAACCCGTTTTAAGCCATTTTTAGTTCTTTTCTAACTCATTTTTTGCCTGTTTCTCACACGATTTAAACCGTTTTCGGCTATATCTAACCCATTTTTGCTCACTCCTAACTCATTTTAAGCCATTTTTCACCATTTCTGTCCCAATTTAAACCTTTTGGGCCATTTCTAGCACAGTTTTTGCAAACTTCTAACCCATTTTAAGCAATTTTTGGCCATTCCTACCCCAGTTTTACCCCTATCTAACCACCTTTAAGCCGCTTTTGCCATTTATAACCCATTTTTCCTCAGCTCTAACCCTTTTTAAGCCTTTTTTGCTCTACCTGAACGATTTTTGCCAACTTTCCACTCGTTTGAAGGTTTTTTCTCTTCCCTTTCTAACCAACTTTTCCCCATTTCTTACCTGCTTTAACCCATTTTTGCCATTTCTAACCATTGCACACACATCTCTAACTTGCTTTAAAGCCTTTTTGGCCATTTCTAACCCGCTTTTGGCCAACTTAGGCCATTTCTAACCCGTTTTCGCACATCTCTAACCCGCTTTAAAGCTTTTTTGCCCGTTTCTAACCCGTTTTAAGCCAGCTTTGGTCATTTCTGACCCATTTTTGCACATCTCTAACCTTTTTTAAGCCGGTTTTGGCTATTTCTCACTCATCTCTGCTTACCTCTAACCCTTTTTAAACCGGTTTTGGCCATTTCTAATCCAATTTTTGAACATTTCTAACCCGTTTTAAATCATTTTTGGCCATTTCTATCCCATTTTTGCGTGTCTAGAACCCTTTTAATGCATTTTTGACTCTTTCTAAACCATTTTTGCCCACTTTCCACCCGTTTTAAGCTAGTTTTTTTTCTGTTTCTAACCCAGTTTTCCCCATTTCTTTACCCACTTGAATCCATTTTTGGCCATTTCTAGCCCATTTTTGCACATCTCTAACCTGCTTTAAAGCAGTTTTGGCCATTTCTAACCATTTCTGGCACATCTCTAACCTCTTTTAAGCCATTCTTTGCCATTTCTAACCCATTTCTGCTCATCTCTAGCCCTTTTAAAGCCACGTTTGGGTCTTTCTACACCATTTTCTCTGACTTTCAACCTGGTTTAAGCCGTTTTTCTTTCCTTTTCTAACTCATTTTTTGCCCATTGCTCACACGATTTAAACCATTTTTGGGTTTATCTAAACCATTTTTACACACTTCTAACACATTTTAAGCCATTTTTCACTATTTCTATCCCATTTTAAGGCGTTTTTGGCCATTTGTAACCCATTTTTGCATACATCTAACCCTTTTAAAGCCGTTTTTGGCTCTTTCTAAAACACTCTCTTCCGCATTCAAGTAATTATAAGCATTTTTTTTTCTTTTCTGACCCATTTTTGGCCCAGTTCTCACACGTTTTATGCCATTTTCGGCTACATCTAACCCTTTTTTACCCACTACTAACCCATTTTAACCCTTTTTTGGCTATATCTAACCCATTTTAAGCTATTTTTGGCCATTTCTAACCCTTTTTTGCTCATCTCTAGCCCCTTTTAAGCCTAATTTGGCTTTTTCTAAACCGTTCTCGCATACCTCTAACCCTTTTAAGCCGGTTTTGGCCATTTCTAATGCATTTTTGTCCATTTTTGAGGCTTTTAAAATAAATTTTGGCCATTTCTATTCCATTTCTGCAAATCTCTAACCCTTTTAAAGCCATTTTTGGTTCTTTCTAAACCATTTCTCCCCACTTTCAACACGGTTTATGCTATTTTTTTTTCCGTTTCTAACCCAGTTTTCTGCATTTCTCACCATCTTTAATCCATTTTTTTGCCACTTCTAACCATTTTTTTTTTTTTTTTGCACATCTCTTACCTGCTTTAAAGCCTTTTTGGCCATTTCTAACCCATTTTTGGCCATTCTTAACCTGTTTTATGCCATTCTTGGCCATTTCTAACTCATTTTTGCACATCTCTAACCCCTTTTAAGCTACTTTTGGCCATTTCTTATCCATTTTTTGTCCATTTGTAACAAATTTTTCTCCATTTCTAACACATTTTAAAGAGTTTTTGGCAATTTCTATCCCATTTTTGCACATCTCTAATCCTTTTTAAGCCTTTTTGGGCTATATCTTCACCATTTTTTCCCTCATTCAAAACTTTTTATGCTTTTTTTCTGTTTCTAACGCAGTTTTTCCCATTTCTCTCCCGCTTTAATCCATTTTTGGCCATTTCTGACCAGTTTTTGCACATCTCTAACCTGCTTTAAAGCCTTTTTGGCCATTTCTATCCCAGTTTTTGCATATCTCTAACCCTTTTTAAGCCTTTTTTGGCTATACCTAACCATTTTTGCCCTCCTTCAACTCTTGTTAAGCTTTTTTTTTTTTCTGTTTCTAACACAGTTTCTCCCAATTATTACCCGCTTTAATCCATTTTAGGCCATTTCTAACCCACTTTTACACATCTCTAACCTGCTTTAAAGCATTTTTGGCCATTTCCAACCATTTTTGGCACATCTATAAGCCCTTTTAAGCCATTTTTTTGCCATTTCTAACCCATTTTTGCACATCTCTAACCCTTTTAAAGCCATTTTTGCCTCTTTCTACACGATGTTTTCTCGCTCTCAACCCGTTTTAAGCCATTTTTAGTTCTTTTCTAACTCATTTTTTGCCTGTTTCTCACACGATTTAAACCGTTTTCGGCTATATCTAACCCATTTTTGCTCACTCCTAACTCATTTTAAGCCATTTTTCACCATTTCTGTCCCAATTTAAACCTTTTGGGCCATTTCTAGCACAGTTTTGCAAACTTCTAACCCATTTTAAGCAATTTTTGGCCATTCCTACCCAGTTTTACCCCTATCTAACCACCTTTAAGCCGCTTTTGGCCATTTATAACCCATTTTTCCTCAGCTCTAACCCTTTTTAAGCCTTTTTTGCTCTACCTGAACGATTTTTGCCAACTTTCCACTCGTTTGAAGGTTTTTTCTCTTCCCTTTCTAACCAACTTTTCCCCATTTCTTACCTGCTTTAACCCATTTTTGCCATTTCTAACCATTGCACACACATCTCTAACTTGCTTTAAAGCCTTTTTGGCCATTTCTAACCCGCTTTTGGCCAACTTAGGCCATTTCTAACCCGTTTTCGCACATCTCTAACCCGCTTTAAAGCTTTTTTGCCCGTTTCTAACCCGTTTTAAGCCAGCTTTGGTCATTTCTGACCCATTTTTGCACATCTCTAACCTTTTTTAAGCCGGTTTTGGCTATTTCTCACTCATCTCTGCTTACCTCTAACCCTTTTTAAACCGGTTTTGGCCATTTCTAATCCAATTTTTGAACATTTCTAACCCGTTTTAAATCATTTTTGGCCATTTCTATCCCATTTTTGCGTGTCTAGAACCCTTTTAATGCATTTTTGACTCTTTCTAAACCATTTTTGCCCACTTTCCACCCGTTTTAAGCTAGTTTTTTTTCTGTTTCTAACCCAGTTTTCCCCATTTCTTTACCCACTTGAATCCATTTTTGGCCATTTCTAGCCCATTTTTGCACATCTCTAACCTGCTTTAAAGCAGTTTTGGCCATTTCTAACCATTTCTGGCACATCTCTAACCTCTTTTAAGCCATTCTTTGCCATTTCTAACCCATTTCTGCTCATCTCTAGCCCTTTTAAAGACACGTTTGGGTCTTTCTACACCATTTTCTCTGACTTTCAACCTGGTTTAAGCCGTTTTTCTTTCCTTTTCTAACTCATTTTTTGCCCATTGCTCACACGATTTAAACCATTTTTGGGTTTATCTAAACCATTTTTACACACTTCTAACACATTTTAAGCCATTTTTCACTATTTCTATCCCATTTTAAGGCGTTTTTGGCCATTTGTAACCCATTTTTGCATACATCTAACCCTTTTAAAGCCGTTTTTGGCTCTTTCTAAAACACTCTCTTCCGCATTCAAGTAATTATAAGCATTTTTTTTTCTTTTCTGACCCATTTTTGGCCCAGTTCTCACACGTTTTATGCCATTTTCGGCTACATCTAACCCTTTTTTACCCACTACTAACCCATTTTAACCCTTTTTTGGCTATATCTAACCCATTTTAAGCTATTTTTGGCCATTTCTAACCCTTTTTTGCTCATCTCTAGCCCCTTTTAAGCCTAATTTGGCTTTTTCTAAACCGTTCTCGCATACCTCTAACCCTTTTAAGCCGGTTTTGGCCATTTCTAATGCATTTTTGTCCATTTTTGAAGCTTTTAAAATAAATTTTGGCCATTTCTATTCCATTTCTGCAAATCTCTAACCCTTTTAAAGCCATTTTTGGTTCTTTCTAAACCATTTCTCCCCACTTTCAACACGGTTTATGCTATTTTTTTTTCCGTTTCTAACCCAGTTTTCTGCATTTCTCACCATCTTTAATCCATTTTTTTGCCACTTCTAACCATTTTTTTTTTTTTTTTTTACACATCTCTTACCTGCTTTAAAGCCTTTTTGGCCATTTCTAACCCATTTTTGGCCATTCTTAACCTGGTTTATGCTATTCTTGGCCATTTCTAACTCATTTTTGCACATCTCTAACCCCTTTTAACTAAATTTTGGCCATTTCTTATCCATTTTTTGTCCATTTCTAACCCATTTTTCTCCATTTCTAACACATTTTAAAGAGTTTTTGGCCATTTCTATCCCATTTTTGCACATCTCTAATCCTTTTTAAGCCTTTTTGGGCTATATCTTCACCATTTTTTCCCTCATTCAAAACTTTTTATGCTTTTTTTCTGTTTCTAATGCAGTTTTTCCCATTCTCTCCCA